>NW_023276807.1:74181639-74481639 GCF_003668045.3 Cricetulus griseus | reverse complement strand
CTTCACAGAGCAGCTTAATTCAGGATGTTTTCATAACTTCCAAGCCAGGGCACACTCTTGACATTGCACAACAAGCTTCAGTTATATGTGAATTCAAGTTCTTGGCTGATATCATACTAACAAGAATCAGCAGTATGGAGTTCCTCAACCACTAAAATAAATCATCACATTTCTTTGTTTTTACAAGGTTGGTCAGTAGCTAGCTGTGAATGAAGAAGACAAAGGAGATCATATATCTCTTCACATTGAAGAGAAAACAGTGTCAGTGCATTAGAAGAAAGGAATAGATACCAAGGGACTGAAGGTACCATTTTCTGGCATCATGAACCATGAGGAGGTTGTGTACTCTCCAATGTTATTATTATTGTCAGAAACATCTTACAATGAACAGCACAAAGTTGAATAAGGCCAAGGTTATGAGTGACATTGGGACTATTCTAAAATGGACACTGACTCTTGTGCATTCATGAATCTATGAATGCCTGGCTTTCACATCAAGGAAGCAAGAGGAGCAGAAGTTTTCTGTGAAGCTGCTGTGACAAGGCAAACCTTCATACAAAAACCATCATATGCTCTAGCTTTGGCTTGCAGATTCTGTGTTGTAGAGGAATGATGTTGCCTTCAGTAGGTAAGTAGTCCCAGTTTTCATTCAGATATTTACCCTCTGGCACTGTAACACTGGGTAAGCTTTTGCTGTCTTAGTTCTTCCATCCTTTCATTTGAAATATGAGAAGATTAAATGACATGTTAGTACAAATATTACATAGTGCCTGATTTTTGTGCTTACCAACTCTTTTTAAATATAAAGCTTATAGAATTATTGTAGGGACTGTGCAGACTGCTACATATTAAATTTGTACACATCTGTAAGCTGTTAATATTGTTATCTGCTCTTTGAATCTGCATAGTCATGTGCAGGTGTGTGAACATACATATGTATGAGTGAGGGAGCCAGTATGGATAGCCATGTGGATCCGTCTACTATGCTTCTAGCTCCTTGAAGGAGACTGCTTAATGCAATGTGAAAAAGCAAGCAATGCCATATCTAATATTTTTAAATAATCAATTCCATTTAAACCACAAACTCACAGGAGAATTACATCAGCCTCCTGGAGACTGCACCATGGCTCTGGGTGAGATTGGATCTGCCACTCTCAACCTCCAAGCTGAGCAAATGTGCATGTGTGTTTTAATGGGTTTCTATGGTGGCTTGACCTTTGTAGTACATAGGTGAGCTGACTCTGATTCCTGGATCTGAAACCTTCTGAGGCATGCATGGCCCAGAGGGTAGAAGTATTTTCTAATCAATAACACTTCAAGTCAGCAAAAAACCTACATAAGCTCAATTTTATAAAATCTTATAACACTTTGTGACAGTCATTTATGAATGTTCTTTAGCATTTAAAAGGGCTCTTTGTATACTCTGTCAGAATTCCAAGCAATGAATTCTACTTGATTTTTAGGGGTGGGGAAGAAAAGTCTTCCATTTAATTTTTAAAGGAGTATATAAATAAATTTCATTCGGTTTTAGTTGGTGACATCTGTTGTTTATTTCAGAGCAGGAATCATGAAATGTTAGATCTACCAGGGGCCTTAGAGATTTCTGAGTCCAGTGGTTTTTGAACTGTGCTTTTCAGAGAGTAGGAAGTTGTTGAAGGTGCCTTTGGGGTTCCCACAGACAAGCACAGATGGGGTTGCTGGTTGGCAGAGTTCCAAGAAAGTCAGTACATTTAACCAGGGCAGCATTGTTTTTAAATGATTCACATATTAAAGCTCATTATATCATTGTAGTTAAAAGTATTCTTTCATTTAGACTGTTGGCAAAACACCAATGGACTTCAATTCATTGAGTTTACAAGTGTAGATTCTAGGCTTTCTCCCTCTCTGAAACAGGGTTTTTCTGTATAGCCTTGGATTTCCTGAAACTTGCCCTGTAGACCAGGATGGCCTCAAACTCACAGAGGTCTGCCTGGCTCCCAAATGTTGGGATTAAAGGTGTGTACCATCACTGCCAGGCTGGATTCTAGACTCTAAGGGTAGCAGTTGTTGAGACTTCCAACAGAGTAGATAGGTAGAATCTGGGTCTAGTGATTCTTAGTTCTATCTTAGACAAGTAAGAAGGAGGGGAGGAAAAGGTGGTTGGTTATTTTTCCCATAGAGAGAGGTAGGAAAGTCTGGGTGGATTGTAAGGCATTCTGTATGATTGATTAGCCCATTTCTTCCTTTACATAGTGATATAGAAGATAGAAAAAGATGACCCAAATGATCAAATATTGGAATAATTATGTATTACACTTCTGTTAGTCCTCCTATTGGGTAAGTTGAGGCCAAGAGTAGCTGTCAGGTATGTCAAAAGTGTGATTATGCTTGTACTTATACACGAAACAGACATGGGATGGATAAGGGACTAGACCTTCAAAACTAAATTGATGTGTTATAATTTCTGAAGCATTTCACTATCATAAACTGAAATTGTCTTGGTGACAACCCTAAGGGAATAATAGACTATGTCATACTAAGAAAACTGGAGTAAGTCTGGGCTGAACCACAGTAAAGATAGGGAAGAGTAACAGCAGGCAAGCAGAGGAAGAAGCAATGCCACCTCTCCTCTTGCTTTATACTGAAACAATTAAATATGATGTAGAAGGCAATGCATAACAACTGAGAAGACACAAGTCAAGGATAGCATGGTTTTTCTTTTAAAATAAGATCTGTATAGCAACTTGTTTAGAGGTCCATGGTAGAGACAGGGTGTTAAGTAGGTTTTAAATTTTACTGGTGAGGTAGTGTCATAGTGGTGCAAGGGAGAAAGGGTGCACAGTTTCAACATGGAATTTCTGAAAATGAAAAAAAAAAGTGATCCACGAAGACAAAAATGTGTTCTCTCTTATATGTGTTCTCTCTTATATATAGTATCTAGGTTTAAATAAGTAAATGTGTCTGTGTATGTGTATTTGTGTGTGTGTGTGTGTGTGTGTGTGTGTGTGTGTGTGTGTGATTATAGATCTGGTAAATGGAAAGGGAACTTAGAGAGGAGACAATGAATTCTAAATGAAGGGTGAGGGCAGATAGGGCAGGGCAGTGGACCAGGCAAACTAATTACTAAAAACACATAGGTGTGACTCCTCCCTCCAAATAAAAAGGAACATCCAGTTAGTTGAGATCTTTTAGATGCTGTGCTTTCTACAAGTCTATAGTGGTGACTGAACGCAGTGAGCTCCTGTCTTCTTGGATGCTATTATCTGTAGTAGATATGCAGACTTACAGACTAACAAGCAGATTTTATTTTATGATTTTTTTTTGGTTTTTTGAGACAGGGTTTCTCTGTGTAGCTTTGGAGCCTATTCTGGCACTTGCTCTGGAGACCAGGCTGGCCTGGAACTCACAGAGATCCGCCTGCCTCTGCCTTCCGAGTGCTGGGATTAAAGGCGTGCAACACCAACACCCAGCCTAACATGTAGATTTTATATAATAATTTGAAGTTATAACCATTCTATTATGAACCAAAGTAGAGACTAAAACACAGATAATAGAGAATATAATGTAGATTTTAGGGTTCTGGGAGAGATAATATTTTGAACAGGACTGAGTAAATTTGGGCCTTTATATACATTGTATTCATTCAATTGTAAACCTGGTCCCATAGCCACTTTTAAAATAATCACCCAGAGGCCTAATAGTAATTACAAACTATTTTGGCGTATAGTTCAGGCTTATTACCAACTAGCTCTTACATTAATTAATTAATTAATTAATTAATTCTCCTCCATTTTTTATTTAAATTAGAAACAACATTGTTTTACAAGTCAATCCCAGTTCACTCTCCCTTCCCTCCTCCCCTGCCCCCTACTAACACTCTACCTATCCCATACCATTTCTGGTCTCCATGGAGAGTAATGTTTTCCATGGGGGTCTTCAGAGTCTGTCATATCCTTTGGGATAGGGCCTAGGTCCTCCCTTGTGTGTCTAGGCTGAGGGAGTATCCCTCTATGTGAAATGGGCTCCCAAAGTCCATTCCTATGCTAGGGATAAGTACTGATCTACTACAAGAGGCCCCATAGATTTCTGAGACCTCCTCACTGACACCCACAATTATGGGGCCTGGATCAGTTCCATGCTGGTTTCCCATTGATCAGCCTGGGGGTCAAGAGCTCCCACTTGTTCAAGTCAGCTGTTTCTGTGGATTTCACCAGCTTGGTCTTGTCCACTTTGCTCATCATTCCTCCTTCTCTACAATTCCAGTTCAGTTCAGTGTTCAGTGTAGGTATCTGCTTCTACTTCCATTAGCTGCTGGATGAAGGCTCTAGGATGGCATATAAGTTAGTCATCAATCTCATTATCAGGAGAGAGCATTTAAGGTAGCCTCTCCACTGTTGCTTAGATGGTTACTTGGTGTCATCCTTGTAGCTCTCTGGACATTTCCCTAGTGCCCCATTCCCCTTTAAACCTATACTGGCTCCCTCTCTGATGGTATCTCTTATTTTTCTCTCCTCTGTTCTTCCCCCTACACAACCTCCCTGGTCCTTTATGTCCTCCTCTTCTACCCTTCTCATTCTTCTAGTTCCCTCTCCCTTGCCCATGCTCCCAATTTGCTCAGGAGATCTTGTCCCCTTCCCCTTCTCTGGGGATCATGTATCTCTCTCTTAGAGTCTTCCTTGTTGCCTAACTTCTCTAGTGGTGTGGATTGTATGCTGGTAATCTTTTGCTCTATGTGTAAAATAGATATATGAGTGAGTGCATGCCATGTTTGTCTTTTTGTGACTGGGTTACCTCGCTCAGAATGGTTTCTTCTAGTTCCATCTATTTGCCTGCAAACTTCAAGATTCCATTGATTTTTTTCCGCTGAGTAGTACTCCATTGTGTAAATGTTTCACATATTCTCTATCCGTTCTTCAGTTGAGGGACATCTAGGTTGCTTCCAGGTTCTGGATATTACAAATAAAGCTGCTATGACCATAGATGAACAGATGTCTTTGATGTATGAGTGTGCATCTTTTGGGTATATGCCTAAGAGTGGGACTGCTGGATCTTGTGGTAGACTGATTCCCATTTTCCTGAGGAATCACCATACCGATTTCTAAAGTGGCTTTACAAGTTTCCACTCCCACCAGCAGTGGAGGAGTGTTCCCCCTTTTCAACATCCTCTCCAGTATAAGTTATCATTGGTGTTTTTTATTTTAGCCTTTCTGACTGGAGTAAGATTTATCTCTGAGTTGTTTTGATTTGCATTTCCCTGATGGCTAAGGATGTTGAGTACTTTCTTATGTGTCTTTCTGCCATTTTAGTTTCCTCTGTTGATAATTCTCTATTTAGTTCTGTACCCCACTTTTTAATTGGATTATTTGGTGTTTTGGAAACTAGCTTCTTGAGTTCTTTGTAAATTTTGGAGATCAGCCCTCTTTCAGATATGGGGTTGGTGAATATCTTTTCCCATTCTGTGGACTGCAGTTTTGTCTTGCTGACTGTGTCCTTTGCCTTACAGAAGCTTCTCAGTTTCAGGAGGTCCCACTTATTAATTGTTGATTTCAGTGTCTGTGCTACAGGTGTAATGCTCAGGAAGCTGTCTCCTATACCAATTCATTCAAGGATACTTTCCAATTTCTTTTTTAAAAGGTTCAGTGTGTCTGGATTTATGTTGAGGTCTTTGATCCATTTGGTCTTAAGTTTTGTGCATGGTGATAGACATGAATCTATCTGCAGTCATGCATGTCAGCGTCTAGTTATGCCAGCACCATGTGTTGAAGATCCTCTCCTTATTCCATTGTATATCTTTAGCTTCTTTGTCAAAAATTAGGTGTTTGTAGGTATGTGGGTTAACATCAGGGTTTTCAGTTTGATTCCATTGGTCTACCTGTCTATTTTTGTGCCAGTACCAAGCTCTTTCCAGGACTATAAGAGTGCTTGAAGTCAGGATTGGTGATGCCTCCGGAAGTTCCCCTATTGGACAGGGTTGTTTTGGCTATCCTGGATCTTTTGTTTCTCCATATTAAGTTGAGTATTGTTCTTTCAACGTCTCTGAAGAATTGTGCTGGAATTTTGATGGGGATTGCATTGAATCCGTAGATAGCTTTCGGCAAGATTGCCATTTTTACTATGTTGATCCTACCTATCCAAGAACATGGGAGATCCTTCCATTTTCTGGAATCTTCTTTAATTTCTTTATTTAAAGTCTCCAAAGGTCTTTCTAGCTCTTACATTTAAATTAACCAATTTCTATTAATCTTTGTATTTTCACTTGGCCATGGCTTTAACTGGTCTTCTGGCATGATGCTTCTTGGGCAGCTGGCTAGCATCTCTCCTGATGCCACCCATCTTTCTCTGTGTATTCATTTTGACTTTCAGACTTATGTATATTCTGCTGTGCTATAGGCCAAAGCATCTTTTATTGTCAGCCAATGTGTGCAACACATATTCACAGCAAGAAGGATTATCCCACGGCATTCATCCTTGGGTGTACTCACATGTTATGAGCACCGCTTCCACCAACCTGGTAATACAGCCCTGTCAGCCCCAAATGAACACACAAAGTGTATATTAGTTATAAAAAGGTTAGTTGATGCCTAGGGCTTCTTATTGGTTAGCTCTGTCTTAATTACTAACCCATAACTACTAATCTATGAATTTCTACATGGACTTATCTTACCAGAGAATGCCTGACTCCAGTTCTCTCTTGCTGGGCTCATATGATGACTCCCATCTGCCTATATATCCCAGAATTCTCTTCATCTCCTAGGCCTGCCTATCTTGCTGCCCTGTTGGCCAACAGTGTTTTATTCATCAACCAATTAGATAAACATATACAGTAGGACAACCCATCTCTCACATTAAATGTTTTAAGAAAGTCAAATTGGCTAGAATGTTGTCATGCCTGTCCAGTTCCTAAATGCAGAAGAGTACACAGTGTTGATATCCTGGCATTATGCTGATCCGACCTCCTGACAACTGACAGGGTGCATCCTGGAATTATGCTGACCCTGCCTCTTGACAAGTGGCAGGGTGTGCACACCAGCATTGAGGCTGATACTTGGACAGCTCAAAGGGCCATGTGTTGTGTGGCTATGTCATGCATTATGTGGCTGCGTAAGGACTCTTCCTCATGTGCAAGCTTTCTCTTTTAAGCAAGCATCTCCTACCTGTTCCTCCTTCCATCTCTGATCCCATTTGGCCAACACCTACCCTTCCCTTTGCTCCCTTTCCCCAATAAACTTCAAGTGGGTTTTGTTGAATTTTGTGGTTTGTGTTTCATCATCCACAGCTGCAGGAAAGAACAACACACAGTATGGGAGTCAACAGACAGTGGGTTAATAAATGAAAGGTTACTCTTCAAAAACTACTCTCAGGGTGCTCTGACCTGAAGGGAGGTAGATGGGATGATTTTAGGATGCTTGGAACCTCTTTGAGCATATATTATTGCCTAGTAATAAATCATCAACATGTCTCTTCCTAATCTATTATATTATCTAATTTTCACATGCATAAAGTAGAGAAGAGACTGCTTTGGGGCTTTCTTCCAGGTCACCAATACATCCTCATCATCATAAACAACCTATAGTTACTAGGTCAAGAAAGGAAGCAGCAGCAACCAGTTTGCTAACATTTACTACATAGTTACATATATGATTTAATGATTCCTTCATTTTATTTTATTTTTTTGCTCACATATGAGTTTGGTATTATTATTTTTATAAACAACAAAGGAAGAAAGTAGAACAGATTTGGATTAATGATATAAATACAATTTTCTTATTCAACACACTAATTCCTGTTTCTTAAATACAGGAGGTTTTTCATTGAAGTCATAATTTCCTAATGTGTGTGTTCAGAGCAGGTTGAGACAATTATTCCTATAAGGCATTCAAACTTCTATATTTTCATACTCTTAAGAATGTTCTCTTCTCGTATTCTATGCTAGAAAGCATTAATTTCCCTTTTTTTGCTATAGCCAAAACATTTTATTTACTGTCTTATAATGACTTCAGTGAGTCAGTCATACATTCTACTTAATCATCAAGCCTCAGAAAATGAACAAGAACTAAAAAGCACATATGAAGGGAATGGTTTGACCTCACTAATTATGAGAAGAAGCAGAGTGCAGGTGTTTTTCTGTAGTTAATAGCAATACTCCCGAGAATGTGAGTGCCTCATGAGTTACAATATGCACCTACTCAAAAGATAGTTCATGGAAAGTGAAAATACCTCATGCTCAGATCGGCACTTATTCTAAAATATAGAATATTGGATGCTGATAATCACCTCCTTGTTGAAATAGCACAGGTTGCACTTGTTGTTACAGCAAGTTTAATTGGCCTCTGTAGAATTTTGAGCTAGCAGGGTAGGAAAGAGGCAAATAGGGGGCTTAGCAGAAAGTGCTCTTTCTGAAGGTAATGCTGACTGTTCTGTTTTCTGTGATCAAAGCAACATTAGCTTGGAGTTTAAATACCCCTTACTCCCCCCTCAAAACACACCTGGGTGAATGTGTGCATGCATGCATGCACACACAGAAACACACACATAAACAAACACATACATTCACACATGAATGCCAACACAAACATCTAAAATTCATGATAATTAAAACTAGATGCACATCTTTTAAATGGAGCAAAAATCTTCAATTAGAAAGACTAATCTTTCTTTCTAGTGTTTTATTTTTGTGGGGCTGATAATTGGGAGGGAAAAAAAACCCAAGCCTAATGTCTTTAACAAGTTGGGAGTACTGTCTGAATAGCCATTGAGTATACACTATTCTTATGCCTCCACCTAACTGACCTTCTTGGACCCTGACAGCAACTCTTGTGCTAATCCCAGTGGCAGCTCTCGAGGTGTCTTACTTCCTTTATGGCATTTGCATCATCTGTTTCCTCGCTGTGTTATGGACTCTTTGCTCATTTCCATGAATGTTTTCTTCCTCGATTTGTTCTTCCACCATCAGTCTCTTCTTTCCATCTTATTATCTCTGCACTGGGCTCTGCCTCTGAGCAAGTCTTTGCTTTCACTATTCATGTCTACTGTGGCAAGAGTCATTGCCTCATCCATGTATGTAACATTATGGGGAGTGTCCCTTGATTTCTCCCTCCATATCTGCTGTGTACCCAGAATTCTTAGCTCTTTTAATTGGTCTTCCAGCATCTCTACTTACTGAATAAAGGTGTCAGACATAGATTCAAATGTAATTGTTGCCTTTCACCCTGCCTTCAACTTTTATTTCAGTTAATAGTTACTCTTTAGTCCATGTGTTTAGGACAAAATGCTCTCTCTCTCACTTTTATATACATCTTGTCTTAGGTGGTTCATCTGTCATAGCATAGCACTATGAACTAGATAGCAAAAAGCAGTAGGGATTAATTTTTATAATTCTGGACATGGGATGTGTAAGTTCTGGACACTTTTATGGTGAGGTTTTGGTAAAGTGTCTCCTCTAGATTTCAGTTTTTTTTCTACTTATCTAGTCATGAGGTATGGAAGAAGAGCATTAAAGAGCAATTTGTGGTCCCTTTTATAAAGTACTAATCCCTATGTAATAAATTGCCTCCTCAATGCCGCCACATTGAAGGTTATCAATTCAATGTATGGATTCTGAGAGGCCATAGACATTCTTTTTTTTTTATAAGAGCTCACATCTTATTTGTCATCAAGTTCTATGAATTCTATTTGATGAATATTAATAAACTTACTTAAAAAGAAGTTACTTTTAGTACCTTGTCACCTTATCTATAATTCTGATAATGTATTTGGATTATCTTTTTAAAAATGTAATTATTTAATTTATTTATTTTATATTTTGTCTGCATTTTCCCTTTTCTCCTCTTCTCCCAGTCCTCCCCCATCTGCTCTGTCCCCACTCACCCAATCCACTCCTCCTCCATTTCTGTTTTGGAAAGAGAAGGTCTCCCATGAGTATCAACACAACAGGGCATACCAAGTTCCAGCAAGACTAATCACCTCCCTAGGTATTAAGCCTGGGCAAGAAGACCCAGTATGAGGAATAGGGTGACAAAACCCTGTAAAAGAGTCATAGATAGCCCCTGTTTTTACATGAAGGAGTCCCTAAAGAGGACCAAACTATACAACTATAACACCATGAGCCCAGGTTAGTAGATTCTGTGAGTTTTCTTATGGTATCCTTGACCCCTCTGCTCAACTATGTTCATAGCAGCTTTATTTGTAATAGCCAGGATCTGAAAAGAACTTACATGTCCCTCAACTGAGGAATGGATAAAGAAAATATGGTACATTTACATAATGAATTATTACATAGCTGTTAAAAACAAGGACACCAGAAATTTGAAAGCAAATGAATGGAACTAGAAAAAAAAATCATCCTGCATGAGTTAAACCAGACCCAGAAAGACAAACTATATATATTCACTCAAAAGTAGATAATAGTTGCTGGAGTTTCTTTCCCGCCTGGTCATACCATGTTTCAAACCCAAATAAGCATACAAAGATTTATATTAATTATAAAACTGTTGGCCAATGTCTAAGGCTTCTTATTGGCTATCTCTTTCTTAATTATTAACCCATTTCCATTAACATATTTCTACATGGTCTCATCTTATCGGCGAAGGGTCTGGACCTATTACTCCTTTCTCTGCTACATGGCATCTCATCAAGGTCTCTCTCTGCCTGCCTTTCCCAGAATTCTCCTCATCTCCTAGTACCGCCTATCTTCCTGCTTCTATTGGCCAGTGTTTTATTCATCAACCAATAAGAGAAACATATATACAGAATGACATCCCCCATCAGATAGTATCTGTAAAATAAAAGATAAGAATTCTATAACCCACAGCCCTGGAGAGGCTAAGCAGCAAGGAGGGTTCATGGAGACACCCAGATATTCCTGGGAAGGTGAAATAGAAGAGATTTCATGAGTGGACTAAGGAAAGGTGGGGATAGGAACATGAGTGATCAGGTTGGGGGAGCAGAGAGGAGAGAGTACTAAAAGAAACTACTGGGGAGAGGGGGCATTTCAGGGTCATGCAAAAAACTGATGCAAGGGAATCTCCCAGGAATCTATAAAGAGGACCACAGTGAAAACTCATAGCAATAGGAGATATATAGCCTGAATGGGACATCTCCTGTGACCAACAATCATTAGAGAGGTGGAATTATTATTATTATTAGTAGTAGTAACAAGCTTGCTTCACATGTCAATCCCAGCTCCCTTTCCCTCTCCTCCTCCCCCTCACCACACCAACCCCCTAAGATCCTCCAATACCCCCCTATGCTCCCCAGGGAGGGTGAGGTGCTCCATGGGGGGATCTCCAAAGTCTGTCATATCATCCCAGGCAGGGCCTAGGCCCTCTCCCATGTGTCCAGACTGAGAGAGCATCCCTCCATGTGGAATGGGCTCCCAAAGTCCATTTGTGTGCCAGGGATAAATACTGGTCTACTACCCACGGCCCCATAGATTGCTGAGGCCTTCTCAATGACACCCATGTTCAGGGGGTCTGAATCAGTCCCATTCTGGCCTCTCAGCCATCAGTCAGTGTCCCTGAGCTCCGCCTTGTTCAGGTCAGCGGTTGCTGTGAGTTTCACCAGCCTGGACTGGACCTCATTGCTCATCACTCCTTCCTCTCTGCAACAGGGTTCCAGGAGTTCATTTCAGTGTTTAGCTGTGGGTGTCTGCCTCTGCTTCCATCAACCACTGGATGAAGGCTCTAGGGTGTCATATAAGTTAGTCATCAATCTCATTATCAAGGAAGGGTATTTAAGGTAGCTTCTCCAATATTGCTTAGATTGCCAGTTGGGGTCATCCTTGTAGATCTCTGGAAAGCTCCCCAGTGCCAGATTTCTCTTTAAACCTATAATGGTTCCCTAAGATATCTCTTACCTTGATCTCCTCTATTCTTCCCCTGACTCAAACTTCCTGCTCCCCCATGTCCTCCTCTCATCCCCCATTTTCCCCCTTTCTTTCTCCCAGCTCCCTCTTCTCTCCCCCATGCTCCCAATTTGCTCAGGAGATCCTGTAACATTCCCTTTCTCCAGGGTACCATGCATGCCTCTCTTTGGGTCCTCCATGTTTCCTAGACTCTCTGGTGGTTGGATTGGAGGCTGGTAATGCCTTGTTCCATGTCTAAAATCTATATATGACTGAGTACATACCATGTTTGTCTTTTTGTGACTGGGTTACCTCACTCAGGATGGTTTCTTCTAGTGCCATCCATTTGCCTGCAAGCTTCAAGATTCCTTTGTTTTTTTTTTCTGCTGAGTAGTACTCCATTGTGTAAATGTACTAGATTTTCTCTATCCACTTTTCAGTTGAGGAGCATCTATGTTGCTTCCAGGTTCTGGCTATTACAAATAAATCTGCTATAAACATAGTTAAACAGATGTCCTTGTTGTATAAATGTGCATTTTTGGGTATATGCCTAAGAGTGGAATTGCTGAATCCTGTGGTAGACTCCCATTTTCTGCCATACTGATTTCCAAAGTGGCTGTACAAGTTGGCACTCCCACCAGCATTGGAGGAGTGTTCCCATTTTTCCACATCCTCTCCAGCATAAGCTGTCATTGGTGTTTTTGATTTTAGCCATTGTGACAGGAGTGAGATGGTATCTCAGAGTTGTTTTGATTTGCATTTCCCTGATGGCTAAGGATGTTGAGCACTGTCTTAAATGTCTTTCAGCCATTTTAGACTCCTCTATTGAGAATTGTCTATTTAGTTCTGTACCCCACTTTTTAATTGAATTGTTTGGTGTTTTGGAAACTAGCTTCTTGAGTTCTTTGTAAATTTTGGAGACCAGCCCTCTTTCAGATATGGGGTTGGTGAATATCTTTTCCCATTCTGTGGGCTGCAATTTTGTCTTGCTGACTGTGTCCTTTGCCTTACAGAAGCTTCTCAGTTTCAGGAGGTCCCATTTATTTATTGTCGATCTCAGTCTCTGTGCTATTGGTGTTATGTTCAGGAAGCTTTCTCCTGTACCAATTCGTTCAAGGGTACTTCCTACTTTCTATTCTAAGATGTTCATTGTGGCTGGATTTACGTTGAGATCTTTGATCCATTTGGACTTAAGTTTTTTTGCATGGTGATAGATATGGATGTATCTGCAATCTTCCACATGCTACCATCCAGTTATGCCAGCACCATTTGTTGAAGATGCTTACTTTTTTCCATTGTATATTTTTAGGTTCTTTGTGAAAGAGCAGGTGTTCATAGGTGTGTGGGTTAATATCAGTGTCTTCAATTAGATTCCATTGGTTTACCTGTCTGTTTTTCTGCCAATACCAAGCTGTTTTCATTACTATAGTTCAATAGTATAGCTTCAAGTCAGGGATAGTGATGCCTCCAGAAGGTCGTTTATTGTACAGGGTTGTTTAGGATATCCTGGGTCTTTTGCTTTTCCATATAAAGTTGAAAATTGACCTTTCAATGTCTGTGAAGAATTGTGGCGGTATTTTGATGGGGATTGCATTGAATCCGTAGATAGCTTTTGGCAAGATTGCCATTTTTACTATGTTGATCATTCCTATCCAAGAGCATGGGGGATTTTTCCATTTTTCTGGTATCTTCTTTAGTTTCTTTCTTTAATGACTCGAAGTTCTTGTCATATTGGTCTTTTACCTGTTTGGTTAGAGTTACCCCAAGATACTTTATGTTGTTTGTGGCAATTGTAAAGGGTTATGTTTCTCTGATTTCTTTCTCAGTCCTCTTATCGTCTGTATGTTGTAGGGCTACTGATTTTTTTTGAGTTAATTTTGTATCCTGCCACTATGCTGAAGGTGTTATCAGCTATAGGAGTTCCCTGGTAGAGTTCTCCAGATCACTTATGTAGACTATCATATAATCTGCAAATAATGAAAGTTTGACTTCTTCCTTTCCAATTTGTAACCCCTTGATCTCCTTTTGTTGTTTTATTGCTCTAGTAAGAACTTCAAGTACAATATTTAAGAGGTATGGTGAGAGTGGACAGCCTGGTCTTGTTCCTGATTTTAGAGGAATCATGTTGAGTTTCTCTCCATTTAGTTTGATGTTGGCTGTTGGTTTTCTGTATTGCTTTTATTATATTCAGATGTGTTCCTGTTATCCCTGATTTCTCCAAGACCTTTATCATGAAGTGGTTTTGAGTTTTGTCAAAGGCCTTTCTTTTCTTGTTTTTTCAAGACAGAGTTTCTCTGTATGCTTTGGAGCCTATCCTGTCACTTGCTCTGTAGACCAGGTTGGCCTCGAACTCATAGAGATCTGCCTGCCTCTGCTTCCAGAGTGCTGGGATTAAAGGCATGTGTCACCACTGCCCAGCTTTGTCAAAGGCTTTTTTAGCATCTAGTGAGATGATAATGTGGTTTTTCTTTTTCAGTTTGTTTGTATGGTGGATTACATTTGATTAATTTTCATATGTTGAACCATCCCTGCATCCCTGATATGAAGCCTACTTGATCATTGCGAATGATTCTTCTGATGTGTTCTTGGATTTGATTTGCCAGTATTTTAGCATCAATGTTCATGGGGGGGATGTTGGTTTGTAATTATTTTTTTTTAGTTGTGTCTGTGTTGTTTGGGCACCAAGGTAATTATAGCCTCTTAAAAAGAGTTTGGCAGTCATCCTCTGTTTCTATTGTCTGGAACAATTTAAAGAGTATTGGAATTAGCTCTTTTTTTAATTTCTGGTAGAATTCTGGGCTGAAACTATCTGTCCCTGGGCTTTTTTTTTCGTTGGTAGACTTTGGATGACTGCTTCTATTTCATTAAGAGTTATAGGTCTATTTAAATTGTTTATCTCTTCTTGATTTAATTTTGGCAAGTGATATTTATCCACAAAGTCCTCCATTTCCTTTAAATTTTCCAATTTTGTGGAGTACAGGTTTTCATAGTATGACCTGATGATTCTCTGGATTTCTCCAGTACCTGTTGTTGTGTTTCCCTTTTCATTTCTGATTTTGTTAATTTGCATGTTCTCTCTCTGTCTTTTGGTTTGTCTATCTTGTTGAATTTTTCAAAGAACTAACTCTTTGTTTCATTGACTCTTTGTATTGTTTTCTTTGTATCTACTTTATTGATTTCAGCTCTCACTTTTATTATTCCCTGGCATCTACTCCTCCTTTGTGAGTTTACTTCTTTTCGTTCTAGAGCTTTCAGGTGTTCTGTTAATTTTCTAGTGTGGCTATTCTCCAGTTTTTTCATGTGGGCACTTAATGCTTTGAACTTTCCTCTTAGAACTGCTTTCAGAGTGTTCCATAGGTTTGGGGTGTGTTGTGCCTTCATTTTCATTGAATTCTAGGAAGTCTTTGATTTCTTTCTTTATTTCTTCCTTCAGCCAGGAGTGATGCAACTGAGCATTGTTCAATTTCCTTGAGTTGTGGGGTTTCTGCAATTTGTGCTGTTGTTGAATTCTAATTTTAAGCCATGGTGGTACCATATGATCCAGGAGATTATTCCATTTTTTTATCTGTTAAGGTTTTCTTTATTGACCAATATGTGGTCAATTTTAAAGAAGGTTCCATGTGGTGCTGAGAAGAAGGTATATTCTTTTGTGTTTGGATGGAATGTTCTATAGATGTCCCACTAAAACCAATTGGGTCATTTTTTTTCTGTTAGTTCTTTTGTTTCTTTGTTAAGTTTCTGTCTGGTAGTCCTGTCCAGTGGTGAGAGTGGGGTGTTGACGTCTCCCACTATAACTGTGTGAGGGTTTATGTGTGATTTGAGTTTCAGTAATGTTTCTTTTTTATGAATGTGGGTGCCTTTGTATTTGGGACAAAGATCTTCAGAACTGATCCTTCACCCTGATGTATTTTTCCTTTGATGAATATGAGATGATCTTCTTCATCTCTTTTGATTAATTTTAGTTTAAATCTAAGTTTTTAGATATTAGTATAGCTACACCTCCTTGCTTCCTAGGTCTATTTGATTGGAAAATCTTTTCCCAACCCTAATTCGGAGGTAAAGTCTGTCTTTGAAGGTAAGGTGTGTTTTTTGTTTGCAGCAGAAGGATGGTTTCTCTCTTTGTATCCATTCTGTTAGCCTATGTCTTTTTATAGGTGTGTTAAGACCATTGATATTGAGGGATATTAATGACCATGGATTATTGATTCTTGTTTTTTTGTATTCATTTTTGGTGGTGGTATTGTGTGTGAGTTTTCCCCCTATTTATGGTTTTTGGTGGGATTATCTATTGCTTATGTTTTTGTTAGTGTAGTTAACCTCTTTGAGTTGGAGTTTTCCTTCCAGAACTTTCTGTAGGGCTGGATTTATGGATATGTATTGTGGAAATCTGGTTTTGTTCTGAAATATCTTGTATTCTCCATCTATAGTGATTGAGAGTTTTGTTGGGTATAGCAGTCTGGGCTGGAATATGTGGTCTCTTAGTGTTTGTAGAACATTTACCTAGGACCTTCTGGCTTTCAGAGCTTCTATGGAGAAGTCAGGAGTAATTTTGATAGGTCTGCCTTTCTATGTTACTTGGCCTTTTTCCTTCACTGCTCTTAATATTCTTTCTTTATCCTGTATGTTTTGTGTTTCGATTATTATGTGGCGAGGGGACTTTTTTTTTTATCCAGTCTATTTGGTGTTCAGTAAGCTTCTTGTACTTTTATAGGCATGTCCTTTTTCAGGTTGGGAAAATATTCTTCTATGGTTTTGTGAATATGTTTTCTGCACCTTCGAGCTGGGATTCTTCACCTTCTTCTATACCTATTATCCTTAGGTTTGGTCTTTCCACAGTGTCCCCATATTTCCTGGATATTTTGTGTTAAGAATTTGTTGGACTTAAGATTTTCTTTGGTTGTTGAATCTGTTTCCTCTAGTTTATCTTCAGCATCTGAGATTTTATTTTCCATCTCTTATATTTTGTTGGTTATGCTTGCATCTGTGGTTTCTTATTGTTCACTCAGCTTCTCTATTTCTAGCATTCCCTCAGTTTGTGTTTTCTTTATTGTCTCTATTTCAGTTTTTAGGTTTTCAACTGTCTGAATTGTTTCCTTCAGCTGTTTGATTGTATTTTCTTGGCTTTCCTTAAGATATTTGTTGATTTCTTGCATTTTTTTGGTTTGTTTTTTCTTCCATTTCTTTAAGGGATTTTCTCATATGCTCTTTGAGGGCCCTATCATTTTCATGAATTTGTTTTTAAGATCATTCTCTTCTGCTTCATCTGCATTGGGATGTTCAGGTCTTGCTGGTGTAGAGTCCCTAGACTAATACTCTGGTGGTATTATATAAGTCTTTCTGTTGTTGGATGTGTTCTTATGCTGTTGTCTTCCCATCTCTTCTTCAAGTGGGTATAGGTGGGGTCTCTCCTTCTCTTCTCAGCTGGATAGTGTAGGGGCAAGACTGGAATGTCTCTCAACCAGAGGTTAGGGGGCAAGACCGGAATGACTGCCGATGGAACTGGCTTCTGTGTTATTCCTCCAGGTCCCTCTTCGGAGTTTGGTGGCAGGAAGAGTCTGGCGGGCCACAGGTCAGGAAGCTCAGAGATGGGGAGGTGGGCTAGGATGGCCCTTGAAACTCACCTCTCAACTGGAGGGTGGAGGGGCAAGAACGGAATGGCTGCCGATGAAACTGGCTGCCCTGTTCTGCCTCTGGGTTTGGTCATGGGAAGAGTTTCAGAATTATCTTTTTAAAAATATAAACCCAACTGTGATAATCCTCTGCTAAAATTTCTCCCTTGACACGCATATTTCTCTTATTCAAAGCCTAAATCTTTATCAAATCCTCTGTGAAGACCTATAAAACCAGAGAACCCTTGCTAATCTCTAATCCTAGGGATTACAGCTTCTCTCCTTGCTGTAAATAAGCTTTGGCACCCTCTTGCTATTCTTTAACAAACACTTACCTGCCTTACCCCATGAGTAATGGTCCCCATATTTGTACAGCAGTGCTGTTACTACTGAGCTATCTCTCTACCCTGATGTATACCATTCGTAAGTGGGATGATGTACTGGACTAAAAATAAAGCCAAACTTGTTATTTACAAAGTCTTTGTCTATTGTTCTCTAGCTACACAGAGATAAAAGGCGCAACCTGTGAAAAATGCATGTTTTAATAAGGAAAAAAGCAAGGTACCCAATCCTCTATAAATATGTTACTCTACCCAAAGATACAGAAACAATTAAAACCCTTGTATACTTATCTGAGAGCATGCCCAACTCTGCACAATCATCACAGATGAAATCATATAGATCTGTTCTGGCTGAATCTTATCAAATCTTGTTTGCTAGGATCATGCCATGTTATTTTCATAGAAAAAAAACCCAAGATGTGTTGGCAACTTAAATGTCTATCGACAGAGGAAAAGATTGATGAAATGTGGCATAAAATAAATGGAATATTATTTAAACTTTAAAAATAAGGAAATCCACAGGAACAACAGAATGGAACTTAAGGATGTCAGGCTGAATGAAGCAAGTCAGTCACAGAAAGAAACACTACCCATGAGACTACGAGAAGAGTTTGAAGCAGTGTAATATAAAGAGGTAGAGAATAGAATAGTGGCTATCAGAGTTCAGGAGAGGTAGGAAAGAGGATTACACAAAGATGTAATAATAGATGATTATATCCTATAGATCCAATGTATTTAGTGGTATTTATGGTCAATGATACTGTATTACATTTGGTGTTCTGTTACCAAAATTTTGAAGAGTCTAGTTGGGTTTGGTCTCAACTTCTGACCAAGGTATACTCCTAGTGAGTTATGTGCCACATAGGTAGGCATAGAAGAGCACCTTTATAGATAACAAGCCTCTTCAGTATTTCTGAATTACAACTAACTGTAGTCATCTTTAATGCATCATGCTGCTGCTTGTCACAAAAGCTTGAGTTTTTGAATGTTTGTCACCCACTTCTGTTTCTCTGCCATCTCAGCAGAGTTGAGCCTTGTGAGAGCAAGAGCCCTGTTTGTCCTGTTGTCAGCATTAAACAGAATTTCTGACATGTAACAGGGGCTTAATAAATATTTGTTTAGCATCTGCCTCGAAGTTGGTTGTATTTAGATTTATTTGGAAGACTGGAAGCCTATTAATATAGCACTGAGCTTATGCCTTTGGGCTACCACTTTGATTGACATCTCAAAAAGTGAATGTTTTAGAGATTTTTTTGTACAAGGTTTGTGTGAGCTCTGAGAAGATATTAGAACAAGTTTAGTCTTTGGCTAGGGTCTGAAGTCTGGAATGATGCAGGGTCTAGACAAGGTAAACCTGTTTCTGCTTCCTGCCTAAACAAGGGTAAGAGGATAATGGGTTGACAATTTGTTGAAGTTCTGTGTACTTTTTGTGTTGATGATATTTGATTTATATTTCACTAAAGTTGGTGGCTACAAAATCCTTGCTCATTGCTCATTCTTAAGCACCCAAATATCACTCTGACTTACTCAAGCTTAATTTGGTTTGGGATTATTAAAAACACATCATGACTTTCCAGTTGATAACACACATGACAGTGGGAACGGGGTGTCTCTGATTCTTGCATGCTCTTAGCACCCTTTACCTCCTACTAGGTTGTCTTACCCAGTCCGGATGTGAGGGTTTGTGCCTGGTTTTAGTGTATCTTGTGCTGTGTTTTGTTGATGTCCCTGGGATGTGTTCTCTTTTCTGGGGGAAGAATAGGGAATGGATCCCAGAATAGGGGAGGTGGTGGGGAATTGGAAGGAGTGGAGGGAGTAAAAGACGCTGCTGGGATGTATGTGTTGTATGAGAGAAGAACAAATGAAAACTTAAAGATAAAAAAGAAAATAGAGTGTAAGATAATACTTCAAGCAGATTTACGTTGGAATAGTTGATTGTCGAAGAACTGTGGAAGCTGGGGCCTGTATACACAAGCATCCTAGGATTTGTGTATGCAACAATATTCTGCTAAGCAGGGAGTTAGGGGCCTCTCTGCTTCTCCTACTTACTTGAGAGCCTTGGAAGTGGTTAACCACCTAGCTTAATTCTACCCAGAGCCACAGGTCTGGCTCCTTTGTTTTCTCTTACTTGTGTACCTGTGTTCTTATTCAGCTTGGAAAATACTCTGACTGTACAGGAGTGATAGGACAAAGGATTCCACATAAGGACACTCATCTTTTCTCTTCTGAGCCCTTTGTCCCATCTACTATTCTAAATGGCTTCTTCATGCTATCTCCATCTTTATGGTGTACCCATGGGATGGATTTCTAATGTCTCACCCTGACTGGGATTCTATGGCCCCAGGTCATCTAGGTTTCCCTTTCTGATATTCTCTTTCTGGGGAAGGACAGGAGTCTCTCATAGTCATGACAGGCTAGCAGGGAAGTTCTCATCAGAGTTGTAAGGTGGAGAGAAGTGGCAATTATTTCATAATGCACAAAATAGTGTCTTAATTATTCAAGGAAGACAAATCTAAGAGCTGTTGCTACAAAGCCATTTGAAGACATTTACATCCCCAGTAAGTCAATTAATCAAAAGATAGACTATGCCCTTATAATGAAAGAAGGTTGTGTTCAAAGATTCCCAATAGCTACTAGTCCTACTGTTTTTCTTTTTTCCCCTGTTTCATCTGTCTTCACTCAACTATCAGTAGAGAGCAAGCTTTAGCCCATACTATAGTGTCCTACTTGTTTGTTAGATTTCTGAATCCTACACAAGGGTCTCAGGACTTGCTTAGCTGGTCCTATAGCAGTATGAGCTAACACCTATCTTACATCCCTTCTTGTTGTACTTCAATTATCATACTCCATCAGGTTGGTACTATTTCACACATGATTATGAATTTCATGGAGGTTGAGGAGATAAACAGCATTACTTCCTTTTGTTGTTAATGAAGTTCAGGAGTTGAAATATTAGGCTTCACTGCTGAGGGATCATGGTAGCTAACAAACTATTCTAAAAAGTTCATGGAGATAAATAATAATACCAGAATAAGGCCAGAATTCTGAAGGCAGGCATCGTATCCACCTAGTTTATTCCTGTAACCCAATTTATTGGGTGTCTAGCTGTGTTACTGTTCAGTGAATGATGCAAATTAACATCTATGGATAGGTATTACTAAAAAGGATAATAGGATGATTTCTTTAGAACTGATAAGTCACATTTAGTTACAATACTTTTCATATACACAGGAGAAAATGTATTCTTATTTCCTCTGTTCCCTCTTTTGGTTTGCTCAGCAGTAGAATGGTCTTGCTTCTACATGGCCACTTGCTTAGCCTTCTTGGCCAGTGTAATTAAGAATACTAACTCAAGTTGAAAGTATGTATATCAAGTCAGCCAATTGCACTCTTGCTGCATGACAGTAGAATGTCACTTTGGCTGATTAGATATCACCTGGCTGCCTGGGTTGCTTTAAATGGGTTTAAGCAGCTATAGTGGGCAGGACTAGTATTTGACAAAGTGAGATCAAAAGGTCCAGTACAGACTGAGGTCCCTGTACTGGAGTGATTTATACTCTTGGGTCAGGTAAATCCGCCTTTACTATGTGGGTAGAGAAGTCAGGTCTCACAAAAGTGGGGGATCCTTTATGCAGACTTGGGTATGTATTTTGTGAATCTTTAATGCAGAGTTGAAAGACTTTGAGAGAGCCAAATAGCATTTTTTCTTTTTTATCAAGATAGAGAGTTTGGTTTTTGTAGCTGCTTCTCTGTTTCTAGTAACAGGAAGAAATGTCTGGTATGGAGAAAGTGCTCAGTGACCATTGATTAAAATCATGAAGTTTAGGCTTATTTGCATATCCAGAAAAGGCAGAGTGGCAAGCAACTTTGACAGAGAGCAATGGACAGAAATGTGTTAACACCTAAATCATCCTTGAACTCAGGGTTTCTGTAGGAGAGTATTGGATTTACTAGACTGTGTTCACAGCAATACTCTGACTCTGAAATCTATCACCCCTTAAAGAAAGAAAAAACCTAGCCTGGGCTGTGGCATTTGTGCTATTTTTCTCAAAGAGGTTTCCTTACAGTGTAACATGAATTTTTCCCTTAACTCTAAAGAACAGCTACCATGGCCAGGACTGACTTCAGGGATTCATTTAGCAGTAACTTTCAAGCCTTTCCAAGTGATTGTAAGGTCACTAAGGATTTAAAAACAGCTCTAATTGCAGAGATAGTATTGAGGCACTGGGGTCCTCTGGGCAGAGAATTCTGTGCAAAAAGTTGTTCCAGTACTTCTTTCCAAATTGCATATTTTTCTGTGATCTCCAGGTCTGGGTGCAGCCCCTATTTCTGTATAAGCATGGACAAGTGTGCACCAAGACAAGGTGGGGTTGCTCGTTGGGGCAGAGCACTTTGGGGTTCTTATTTCCATTCTTTGTTTTCATCGCAGTGTTAGAGCATTAATTAAAGACTCTCTCTCACCTTATTTGAGCAGATTCTGTCTGAAAGTTCAAGGCTGTCAGCAGAAATGTGTCATCATGCAGTTCCAGCATGATTCTAGGGAAATACCAATAATCCCACTAAACAAAAGAGGAGTGAAGAGGCAATAAGACACATTTCCTGGCTATGGGCCATTTACCTCCAAACCCACTTTAAAATCCTCCAGGTTACACTTGACTTGTGCATATAAAGCATGTGCAAACAAGAAGCTGAAGGGCAACAATTCAAAAATAAGAGTGCAACGTGATAAGATTCTCTACCTTGAGAATGCAAAAGAAATCAATTGTTTGTCCTGTTAGGTTAAGAGAATAAATTGGATCACTAGAACTTCAATTTAGCCAGGAAGACATGTCTTTTGTAAAGAAAAGAAACGCCATGGTTTATCAATTATCTGTGAAAGATCAAAGAGTGAGATGAGGGAAGGATGAATAGACACAAAATCCTGTCCTATACATGGAAAGGAACCCTGAGGAAGTTTCAAACATGCTACTTAAACTTCCAGTGACTCAAATTACCTATACTTTAAATGGTAAACCTATAATCACCATCAAAAGCATTTTTTCTTTTTTTTGCAGATGTTATTTGAATTGGAAACAAGATTGTTTTACATGTCAATCCCACTTCCCTCTCCCTTCCCTCCTCCCCTACCACTCCCCCCAACTAAAACACTACATATTACATATCATTTCTGCTCCCCCTGGAGGGTGAGGCCTTCCATAGGGTGTCATCAAAGTCTATCATATACTTTGAGATAGGGCCTAGGCCCATCCCTGGGGGCCTTGGGTAAGGTAGTATCTGTGTATGTAGAATGGCCTCCCAAAGTCCACACCTATGCTAGGGATAAGTACTGAACTACTACAGGAGGTCCCGTAGATTTCTGAGCTTTCCTTACTGAAACCCATGTTCCTGGGGTCTGGATCAGTCCCATGCTAGTAACCCAGCTACCAATCTGGGAACCAAGAGCTCCCTGATGTTCAGGTCGGCTGTTTCTGTGGGTTTCACCTGCCTGGTCTGGACCCCTTTGCTTATCACTCATTCTTCAAAAGCATTTTCTAAGTGCCCAACTGCGCATGGTACTGGGAAGCTGAAAAAGAAAGAGAACTTCTATAATATTCTAAAAGAGATAAAATCTTGATTGAGGTTAGTATATTGGTAAAGTTATAAATTAATAAAAGTATTTTATCTCTATTACATCAGCAGTCGGTTATTTTCAATTCTGAAATAGACTAACACTTGAATGAAAATTATATGCCTATATACATACATACACACACACACACACACATACACTATAGCCTTAGGTCATCTCTCTGTGAAAATTTTGACATGCAGCTCTTTGATGAGACTATCAGTGGTGTAGAAGAAAAAGAAAACTGATTGTACAGAGCTTCTTCATGCCAAGAGCTATGGGCATTTCAAGTTTTCTTCTTAATTCCCAAAGTGAGTTTCTAAAGGAGCGTCTTAGTGGCTCTTTAGAGTCAAGGAAGCAAACTGCGGAGCAAGTACCTAAAACAAGCAGATCCAGGTGGTAGAAGTCAGCCTCAAAGCAGGTGCTGACCCCATAGTCTAAGCTCTAGCTAAAATCCATCCTCTTTCCTCCAGAAAAGCAGATGGATGCAGACCAAGGACAGTGCCATGAGCGCCATGCATGGTGCTCATTCCTAAGCAGCCTGACCAGCCTACCCTGAAGAAGGGTAGGAAGGCTACTGGTCAGTGTTGATATACTCACGGTTTAGCCACTGTGCCATTTGGGCCAACATAAGAGAAATGGAATACCTGTTTTGCCCCACACCAAACTGAGGCTGGGAAGTCGGGTCATGATCCAGCAGAAAAATCCTTCTATAAAAGTGATCTGGTTGGAATAGGGCTACTGTTTATACCTTGCCTGTCTACACTGACAAAATTTTACATTTCGATTTTCCTAAGTGAGGGTGTAGCTCTGTGGTAGAGCACTTACCTAGCATTTGTGAGTCCTAGGTTTTAATCTTTAGAATCACAAACCAAACCAAAGTAAACAAAAGCAAATCTTCACACTGAAGTTTTCCATGGTCCCTGAAATTCAACTTGTTTATCTGATATTGACACTGCAAACTTATATGGCATGCCTTCATGTATCTGCCCCAGACACTCAAAAAATGGAAATTGAAACATCTTCCAACTAATTTGATCTGTGTAAGGTTCATACTAGACTTGAATACAAATTTTCAATGGTATCTGTTTGTTTCACTGAAAAATATATTCAAAGCCTATGAATGGCTAACCAATTTATGTAAAAATATATCATGGTTTATCACTTATTGTCTTGCCAACAAATTGAAACCAAATTGCAGTTTATTTTAGAGTGGAAAAAAGAAAAATGGAATAAAGTAACATGTCAGTGTCTGCTAGTTTTCTGTTACTGTGATGAACTACTTGAGATAATCATCTTCTGAGGAAAAAAGCTATGTCTCAGTCTACTTACTGTTGCTTTCTCTACTGTTTTGGGCTTGTAGGTACATAGAGCATTGCATTTGTCAATGTGATGGGGTATGCTGCTCATGTTTATGAAGACTCAGAAGCAATCATTTGAAATATAGAGGGGCTGGGTTCTAGCTGTGACTTTTTACATTAAAAGTCCACACTAATGCATTGAATAGAATGTCATTTGTTTGGTGTGTAATATTTAAAGGACAAAGGGATCCATTCAAGAGACTAGACTTCTAACATCTGAGGATGTGGATTTCTAGATGACATGTAAGGTCATAAAGAGAAAAGGAGATGATATTACAACACCTCTTTCCTCTCAAGTCCAATATGCCAGTCCCCTGGATCTTTCCCATGGCATATGGTACTCAGGAGGCAGAGGCAGAGGCAGGTGGATCTCTGTGAGTTTGAGACCAGCCTGGTCTACAAGAGCTAGTTCCAGGACAGCCTCCAAAGTCACAGAGAAACCCTGCCTCGAACCCCCCACAAAGAAGTCCTATTCAATCTCTGTAGTTTTAAAATTCTGGAGATGTCATTTTAAACCCTCAAAAAAGCTACAGCATATAATCTACTTGTATCTGATTTTTATAGCATATTGTCCCTAATTCTCAGGCATATAATCAGGAGCAGGGGTAAGCTCCCTGGTGTCAGTCCAGGTGTCTGAATCAATACAAATATCTGTCTGTATACTGATTCCCATTCTGTCACTGCTCAATGCGTCACAAAAGACTATGTATAGCAAAATAGAACAACCCCAGGACTTGGGGTAGATATGAAACCTTTATCCTCTCTAGGTTTAGAATCTTGCAGTTTCATATGCATGTTGAGGTTCCCAGATGGTGACACAGGTTATCATTGGTACTTCCTAACTGATGGCCTTAGATTCTGAATGAACACAGAACAGAATCCTCTCCAGGGTTGGTCTGTTAGACAGTTCTCTGGGAGTAATTTAAGACTCTCAACATTAGTGAACCAGTATGTTCAGCATGAACACCCTGAGAATCTACTTTTTGACTCCCAGGAGGCCCGGAAGACCAACACAGCTCTCTCATTTTCATGTCACAATGGCCACAGTCAGTACATATGATCATCAAAGGGCTGTGGAAAGTTTTCCTTCTGAAAACTCATTCAGGGGCGTTTAAATCCAGAATTACTACAGGAAAGAGGAGGAAAATCATCTCTGTGCTCCATCAGTTGCTTTTCACTGAATTAATTCTTTATTGACACACACATTCTGAGATTTCTGGAGAAAAATCTCTTCTCACTAGAAGTTTTTGCCTTTGACTTGACTGTGAATGCTATCCATAGGTGATCCACACTTAAAATATGATGCTAACTGGGGAATGATTTTCACACTTTCGAAGACTTTATTATATTTAAATTCAAATAGCCATAGGTTTAGAGAATGTGAGTCTCTAGAAGTTATTTAACACCTTTTAATTTTAAGATTATTTTAGACTGATAGTAACAGCAATTTAAATACAATGAAATCATTGACACAACATTCTAGTGATTCTTGAACACTTCTGAATGCCATTTATTTATAAGACTTACTGTCTTCTGATAAAAAAGTACCAAAGGCTGGATTTGCCTCTTCTCTTTTCTCCTATGTCTCTTTCCAGAATCCATTATAAAAGCTCTATAAAAATCCCCACAAGGAACAGCCTAACAATAGCAGAGGTTATAGAATGGTAGGAGGCAACCAACAAGTGCCCATGTTTAAATTATCTTGAATTCTGAAAAAAATATTTAGACATACTGATGAATGATTGCTTAAGGTGCTATTTGCCAGAGAGGATAGAAGTGAAAGTTAAATATCATTTGTCCAAAAATCTGACTAGAAGTTTCTATATCTGGGATGTGACATTATCAGAGATGAGAATGAGATGGATAGAAAATAAAGAATTGGTTCAAACTGTATCTAACAAGCACTTTCTATTGGTAGACATCTCATTGATTTTTCTATTTCAGAACAAAGTGTTGGCAATTCAGAATTTATCTTTGGATGAAACCTAGAGGGCTTGCTTTCAGCCTCTATATATCAATTGGATAAACTTTATCAGGAAAATTAGGGATGCTGGTGAGAGATGGACATCCCAGAATAGAATCTTCACCGATCTAGCTTTAGAGGGCTTCGGAACACTTGTTCCCACTGTTTGTCTAATCAGTTTGCAAGCCTGTCCACTTAGAAGCCCCAGAATAGCTTCCCTTAGCTGAGAATCAGAGAGAGAAAATGGAAATTGACAGTATGAACCTCCTGACGTGTGCCAATTTCCAATTTCAAAGGAACCAATACAACAAAACCCAAGTAGACCACAAAAAGAAATGTAGTACTCTGCCAAGTCCATGTCTCCACTGAGAATAACTCTTGATTTCTAGTCTGGGATTCTATTGTGATTTGAATTCGTATGGTCCCCAAAGACTAGGGTATTTGAATGCTTGGCCTTGTTGGAATCCGTGTAGTCTTGTTAGAGGAAGTGTGTCACTGTTGGGGTGGGCTTTAAGATCTCATATGTTCAAGCTATGCCCAGTGTGGGACACAGTTTACTTCCTGTTACCTGTCAATCAAGATGTAGAACTCTCAACTCCTTCTCCGGCATCACTTCCACCTGCATGCTGCCACATCTTGCCATGATGATAATGACTAAACCTCTGAAACTGTAAGCCAGTCCCAATTAAATGCCTTCCTTTATAAGAATTGCCATGGTCATGGTGTCTCTTCACAGCAATTAAGACAGATAATTCACATATGAATGGTTTTGAACCATGATCTTTGACCCATGGGAAGGATAAAGCTTGACCTCTGCTAATCATAGCTCCACACAGAATACTATCTACTATAAATTTACTGTTGTTTGCTTTTAGTGCTTAGCCTACTGTCAAAGCTCATAGAATGCTATTTCAAGGTAGTCTATAAATAGTATTAATTTGATGATATAAAAGTCTGTGATGGAACTGAGAGTTGGTAAGGGCTTCATTATTCATATCCTATATTATAGGCTGAGTAGTTAAGCTCCAGTACTCACTATGGGCAGAATGGTAAAGAGCAGTATAAGCCTGATATTTGAATTTGTAAGTAGAATTAATTACTAGAATTATCATCTAGAAGGATAATTTTAAAAACAGAGAAAACATATTTAGGAAGGGTTATTATTGAATAAATTTGTAGCTTTACTCTTTGGAATCATAAGTAATTCCTAAGCAGAATGATTAGTAAGTATATTGACATCTGTGAAGATAATACAAGGAAAAAAATTTAAAAGCCATCAAATCTATGTGTCTCAGGAATTAAGCAATGCATACAAGGGTAGCATGAAGTGGATCTGCGGAATATTGCTGATTGCTGATCATTGTCAATTTCTGAGATGTGCATCCAACTTTCAGAGAATTTATTCTGAAATCATAGAATAAATTTTGATGACCTGAGAAAATGGACAACAGACAATACAAAGTCTTAGATAATTCAGTCAATGAAGAGGATGTGGTACTAATACTTCTATGTCACAGAATAAGTATCAGTTGATGACAGGATCAGTGCAGGGGACATTTGCAGGAAGAGAAGCAATGATGTTCATATTTACATGCTATGTGTGAGATCAATGTTTTAATTTACAATCACATCACTAAATTTTAAGCTTTGCTATAAATATTCTGGGTTCTAACACATTCCAAGATACTTGTTTTTATAATGGGTATATAAGTTGGTGTATTATTTATTTATTTATTTATTTATTTATTTATTTATTTTGTTTTTTTGAGACAGGGTTTCTCTGTGTAGCTTTGGAGCCTATCCTGGCACTTGCTCTGGAGACCAGGCTGGCCTCTAACTCCCAGAGATCCACTTGCCTCTGCCTCCCGAGTGCTGGGATTAAAGGCATGTGCCACCAACGCCCGGCTGAGCTGGTGTTTTTAAAGTGTTTTAATCTAAGTAGTATTTCTCATGTAATCACATAAAGGCTTAGGTAGAGGATGTATACAGCAGTCATAAGTAGTTAGTTATTTTACTGGTGGTGTGACAAAGTAACTAAAGAAGGACTTGTTTTTGATTGTGGTTGAAGGGGATAAAATCATGGCAGGGAAACCATAGTGAAGGATAGCTAGGTGTCAGGTCATACTTCATTTGCATTCAGGAAGCAGAGAGAGATGAGTGCTCCTTTTAGCTTTTTCCTAGTTTCCTTCGGCCCAGGATATTAGTACACGGGATAGTGATGTATATATTCATAATGGGTCTTCCCACTTTACTTAAATATCTCCAGAAACTCCTTCACAGACATAACTGGAAGTATATCTTCTAGATAATGCTAAATTCCATCAAGATGACAAGATTAACTATTGCAGCTGTGAAATCCCTGTGTGCCTTACTATGTGATTCATCATACCTGTGTCTTACATAGGTTGATTGGAGATATCACTCATGGGCTCCTATTAGTCTGACTTCAAGTAATCTTTAGCCATTCTGCCAGCTCTGCCTCCTGATTTTCCCCAATGTTGACAGCCTCCTTTGTCTCCACATGTTACAATTTTTTAAACTTATGATCCTGAAATACATGTATTTTCTAATTGCTTCGAATTCTCAGTGATAATAACCAGTAATGGCATCTGCAGACAATGTCTAACAGGTGCTGATTGCTTTATTTTGAAGATCATAATGAATGTTAATTCCCTCTACTTGATGAGTACAAGTATCTCTGAGTATGTATTGTTTTATTCAAAGTCACAGAGGTAAGAAGTGAATCAAAAAATTCCCACCTTTGGTCATTTCTTTTCCCTAGCACATGATGTGTCTTATCCTGGGTATTTCTTAGATGTCCATGTGCATAGATAACTACTTTCCTTTGTCATATTCATGCGATAGGGAGAAAGATTTCTAAATAGTATTTCTGTTACTCACAAAGCCAGAATACTTTTGGAAACTGGGACAAATTTCTTTTATTAAGAATAAGCAATTCATACATGTTGTTTGATACAGGCAGACAGATGGATGCTGCAGATCCTCCTGAATTCAAATCACAACTGTGATATGAGAAAGTCACTTAAATTCTCAGACTTTTTATGACCCAATTTCCATTGCAAGTTGGCCAGAGAATCACCTAAAACCATGGCAATCAAATACCTGTCACGACTGACCCTCTTTAAGTGTTGCCCTCCTTGTCTCTTCTACTTTCTTTTTCAAGTCTTTTTTTTGTCTTCTCCAGTAAAGGTACAATTTCTCCTGCACATACTATGATTTCCACCTTGAGTGATCCTGATTTTAATTGTTCCTCCCTAGCTTTCTGCTCAATTAAAATGGTTGCAGCTGCCTTTTCCCTTGTTTCTTCTAAGCAGAAACACTTGTATGGCTAGAGCTGAGCCCAAGGAAAATCCAGGCAGCGAAGGCTCCCCCCTTGTCTCCTTCAACTCTCCTATCTGAGACAGGTCTGCATGTTCATGCATGCCTGGCAGCCCATAGTGACACGAATGGATGCCTTTGTGCACAGTGTAGCATCTCTCTGCTTATCGCCGACAGAGTCAGCAGCCTCATTGCTCTTCCTGTCTGTACTATTCGCCTAAGCAGACACTTGTTAACCTTGACGGTGACTCTTGCAGCACCACGAGGCATACTTCAGTTTTTGCATGCTGGCTCCATTGAAGAAGAAAAGAAATCCAAGTCCAAAGTAACATTCTCACATTAAGCAGGAAAACCTTCAGCCCAAAACTTGTTTTTAATAATATTCGTTGAGGCCAGGTAGCTTTTGTCTTGCACAATTTCTTAAGCCAGGTTTGACATATTTTGGAAAATTGAATGACAATGCCATTTCTTGAATAGCAATATCTCAAAATAAGTGAAATTTAAAGTTACTTTGGAAAGATTTATAATGTTTCCTGTAACAGTGCAGGCATAGGGAGGCATAAACAAATGTGCGAATGGTATTGTATTCTCGGGACAACTAAGGGCACCTGGGGTGGCACTGTGCATTCTGTCCCAGAAGTGAAGTGCTGCAGAGCAGAAGTGTCAGGGGTTATTGAGATCCTCATTTTCCTCTTATTAAGCTACTGCTGGGTGCTGGGCATTGAAAAAAAAATCACACTTAAACTCTGTCTTCACATTCTGAAGGACAGACCAAATGAGCAAATAAACACCTTATGAGGGAAAGAGGAAGAAGAGTGCTTTCATTTCCTGGGGATGCTATAGAAAATTGCCAGAGGCATGATGACAAGACAGCATTACACTTCTCTCACTGTTCTGGAGGCTGCAAGCCCAAAATCTAGGGAGCCAGCATAACTGTCCTCCATTCCCAAAGCTCCTCACATTGTCTAGTAGCACCAGGCATTGTTTGAGTTGTGGCTGCAACATTCCCATCTTTCCCTCCTGGTATTCATGCAGTATTCTAACAGTGACATTCACCATTGGATTTAGGAATCACTCTGCTGATCATGGAATGATCTCCTTTCTATCTCTGTAATTTAATTTCATTATCTGGCTAGTTTTGCAAATAAAATCATATTTACAGGTACAAGGATGTAGACATATGTTTCAGGGAGACTTAAACAGGCAGTTGGAGGTCCGTGAAGGAAGACACTTTGTTTTGTTTTGTTTTTCGAGATAGAGTTTCTCTGTGGCTTTGGAGGCTGTTCTGGAATCACTCTGTAGACCAGGCTGGCCTCAAACTCACAGAGATCCACCTGCCTCTGCCTCCTGAGTGCTGGGAAGGAAGACTCTTAAATAGAGTGAAGGGGGCTGTCTGAAAAGACAATTCATGGATGCTGAGGCATGTACTTATCTGAGGAATGAGCGTTTAATGGAAGGAAAGGCAAGTAGATATTATATAAAGTTCACAGGACTGTTACTCATCTACAGATTAAAAGGTAAGTTGGCATCATTGAAAGGGAAGACAAAGGGGCATCATAAATATACCATATATCCAGAATCCATGGGTTTGCCAGGCACTGTGTGGCCAACCACTGGGACCCTTCTAGAATGCCCCAAGCCCATGAACACCACAATTACTGGGCAGTAAGAAGTGCTTGCTCTTCAGGAGTCTCATCACATCTTCACATCCCCTGCCTTCTAGTCTCCTTTGTCCACTAGCCATCTGTTTAAAAGAGCAAGAGAGAAGCCACTTTCTCCCCTCCTGGGAACTCCAGTACGTCTGGTCTGAATGGGATCCTGTGTACTCACCATTGTGTTTCCTGAATCCAGTCATCATTCTTCATTTGATGGTTACGTGGTCTTTACTTCTGGATCATAGCAGTTGGCTCTTTTAAAGATAATTCGATTTGTTTTTCATGGACTTCAAGTTTTACCAGCAGTGGCCTGAACCCGTGGAAGACAGTGGATAACTTTTGAGACTTTTTGGCTCATTTTCATGGTTTTCAACCAGGATGAGGCTTTTTATTTATTTATATGTAACTTTCATGTGTAAGCCAGCCCCTGAGAGGCTTCATTTACTTCAAAAGGTATAGGCAAATTTCAAAGACGAGGGTAGTCAATCACTTGGTCTCACAGCAGCAGTGTGTGTGTGTGTGTGTGTGTGTGTGTGTGTGTGTGTGTGTGTGTGTGTGTGTGTGTGTGTGTGTCTGTGTGTGTGTGTGTGTGTGTGTGTGTGTGTGTGTGTGTGTGTGTGTCTGTGTGTGTGGTGGACTTAAAAGTTTGTCGAGACAAGATAAGCTGCTTTCTTGTGTTCTACACTGCAGAACTAACAAAGAAGATTTGCTCAGGTGATAAAGAATGGATTCACTGGATGACATTGTGTCACTTGTCACAACTCCATGGCTCCCATGGGTGTGCAGAGATAGGAAAATGCTACATTCACCACATATTTGGGTTCTGAAATAGAGCCACTGTTTTTTTCTTTTTCAGTTTCAAAATGTATTTCTCATCCAAATTAAACTTATCTCAATCATTAGATAAAATGGAAGTAAATAACTGAAATAAATTTATGTCTTTCTAACCAGTTGCATCTTGGAATATGTGAATGAACTCCAACCCCTCCCCAGCCCACTTTTTCTTTGGGATTGAACCTGAATTTTCAGACAGTCATTTTATTTGGGACACGAGAGCTGAACAGAATTATATTCTTCTTCTTTTGTGCTTGCCCTTTGTGGTTTGTTTCTTCTAAATCTATCTGTGAAAAGATAACAATTACCAGGTCATCATAAATCTTCCCCTAATCAGCTTTCAACAAAGTCAATGAAATAGTTTTCTATTTAATGTATTATGGAATATTATCGAAGGGATGTTGGAAGGTGACTTTGAAAGTGACATATACTCTCATTAATGATGGCTATGACCTTCAGAATCATTTTGTGAAGATGTACTTCAATTGCTTCTGTTTAGCCAGCTATTCTTAGCTCTATAATTTTTGATCAAGTCACTTAGTTTTGGCCCTTTCTCATGACAGCACAATTAAGCTTAAGTCTTGCTTTCTGCCTATTGTGTCAGAAGAAAAGACTTTGTCATATCATCTCAACCATAGCTTGTGGGTGAATAGCTGTAGAGCATTACTGGAGCTGTAAGGGTAACATGAGAAATATTATCATAGTGGCATTGCACAAAGTAAGACAACAGAATAGGAAATTTGATTCAGACACCTTTCTCCAAGTCAAACTTCAAAATTCCATCACTAAGCCAGTTTATTTTTCTTCTACAGGAGACTAGGATTGGAGGATTTTTGAACTTTCAGTATGTAATTGTTTTCATCTTTTTTTTCTCCCATGCAATGAAGAATTGAAGATTTGTCCTTATGCAAAATGTGAGAAATTCTAGTGTAACTCTGCATGAAAATGCAGCCAAGACAAATTGCAGCACTAGTGATTAGGAGACAACAATGCCTGTTCAGCCCTTCATCCAGACCCAACTGAGCCTGCACAATTTGGAAGCCATGCAGATTGTAGCTGATACAGGAACATTCACAGCTATTCATCAGCAGGAGAGAGGATCTGAAATTTAACATATAATTTTATTTAACAAGAGTCTAACCATTAATTGGAGGTAAAAATACAGTTGTTCTCCATTAATGTCATTTGCAATTATATTCTTGTGTCCATCTCACAGGAAGGAAGAAGGTCATTGTTGAAGCAGAGAAAAACACACCTAAACAAATGAATCACAGAAAATAGCACAATTCACACAACAGACATGATTATGTTTTTCTGGCTAAAAATATGTATATACAAATTAGAAACCATAGGTTGGGAAACATAATTTAGCAGGCACTTCTTCAAGGACATAAAAGGTCAACGGGGAAACTAAATGCATGACAATTTTTTTTGAAATGTTTGCTTTTAAATATGAGTCATGCAAAGCTTGTAACTGTGCATCTGTTCAGTGCACAGCAAAAAAAAAAAAGACATGGCTTGTGAGTGTGGACAGTAGCAGGAAGTTACTTGCAATGACATCCTCTTTCTCCCTGTGGCTGTTTAAGTTTAACTGTGCTTTTTGGGGACAAAATGATTTTCATAAATAGTTAATAGACCTTTTATTTTCAACTGGTGTACCAATATACATGTATGACAAGCAGTAGGCCATTAAAATATATTTTCACTTCTGCATGGAATTCACCTGAACTATCAGGCATGCTTTGGTGTGATATATACAGTAAGGCTGAAATGCCAAATATGAAGCTGTAATGAGATATGTGAATTTTTGAGTAACTAATTTAGACAACAATAATTTATTGGCATTTTCTTTAAAAATACTGATGCAAAGAAAATGAAAATGTGTTGTAAGGAGTGTAATCCATTAAGATTCTCCTGGCATGATTGAAAAAATAAATTAATGTGGATGTTTTCAGGTGCCACAACCATGAGACAATAGCCTGTAGTTGAACTTTGTTTTCCATACTTTAATTTAACATTATTCTAAGATGGAAGATATGATTTCATCTATGCGTTGGTCTTAGTTGATAGATACTGGATGTGAAATTTAAGTTGAAATAATTTTTCGATTCCTCTGGAACAGATCCTGACTGTTGTCTATTTTCTGGATGTGAATAGTAATCAAAGATCTAGACATATGGCCTAGCAGAGTAGCTTCTTAGAAGGCCATCACGTTGATGAGAATCTTGTCACCATGTATTCTAGTATTAGACTAATGGGTGGTTAGTAGTAATAAGCCAAGTAAGATTTGCCAAGTTCAGTGAATTCTGTTAGAATCTCTTGAATCATTGGGAATTGGAAGACATGATGCACTGCTTGAAATTCGGACTATCCAGGGACTATACGGAGACATGAAAGGACTTTTACTTTGCTCATAATCAGTCACTTTTCAACTCCTTAATAATAAAAATCAAGTTCTCATTTTCCTACATTTTGAGTCATAGAAAGGTTTTGTGTTTTAGACGATGAAAATTTTAGAGAAGGAATAATACATTCACAATACACGAGTATTGGAATATTTTAAGACATGAGCATCAACATTTCTAAAATACTCTGAGGTCATTGCTTATGAATCTAGCTTTCCAGCAAAAAATGAACAGTAGAAGACTAAATTCTATTTATTTTAATGTTTCATGTGCTGTGGGAAGCTAGGAGAGACTAAGCCAATAGCTGCAAGCATATTTGTGTTGTTCAAAGGAGAAGAATTTAGAGGCTGGAGAGACAGCTCAATAGGTGCAAGCACTAGCTGCTTTTTCATGAAACTTGGGTTTAGATTCCCAGCACCATAGTGTCAGTTTACCACCCATTATAACTCCAGTTCTAGGGGGATCTAACACTTTCTTCTGTTCTCTGGTGCACTGATGTGTATGGTGCACAGACATAAATGCAGGCAGACCACACATACACTTCAAGGAAAAGGAAACAAGTCTTTAAAAGACAAGTATAAAGAAGGAAAGACATGTGTTAAAGTCATAACACTCACCTTCATTCCAGGGCAGTCAAAAAATGTAAAATTTGAAAAGACTCAAAATTACAATTCTTTGTACCTTCAACAGTATAATTAAATAGAAATACTACTGAAATTCAAGAACCAACCAGATGGATTTTAGATAGGTAAATTGTAAACTGCTCTACTCAAAATATTATTAATTTCCCCTTGACTCCTTGTCCCTGAGAAGTGAATTGTCACTTTAATGTAAAGATTTAGAAAAAAAAAAACCATCATTTTAGTCTGCTTGTGTTGTGTGCAATCCATTGATAATGTCTGTGGAAACAGAACTTCTTCTGGTTTTAAGGTTAAATGACTGATTTAAACTAACCACTTTAGAAGCAGAGGGCCAAAGGAACAAAGACATTGCCTGCATTATCTGACAAATGTTGAAAACATATCAAGGAACTTTCAAGAATTATTCATTTAGGGAAAAAAGAGGCTCTCTGGAAAATCAGAAAGAAAAATTATAATCAGATAGCATTGATAACTACAGCTCATGACCTTTGTTTCTCCAGTGTCTTTTCTCTTATTTTATTTAAGAGAAAAATGCTGCCAGTATATAAGCATTTTAATCATATTTGTTCTATGGTATGGAAAAGTGCTAACTGAAGCTGGAATAAAAAACAACAGAGTTTAGGAATCCAACAAATTACTTAGGCAATGAGTAAAAGGAAGGTTTTCCTTACAGAAGAACTCTTTAGACCAGAACAATTATTACATACAATGTCAGTTGTTTGGCAATTCATGAAATTCTTGTTCATTATGACCTTCTAACTTCAAATTAAGTGTAGAAAATGATGCTGATGATGATACTGCAGATAATGTGGGGTTTACAGTTCTTGATGCTTAAAATTCCATTGCTCAGCATGTACCTTTGTAATTGAATATTAGTAATGTGCACAGACAATGACGTAACCAGAAAACATGTCAGTAAACATAAAATAACAACAACAAAACAAAACAATAACTACTCTACGATGATCGTATCATGTTAAGGTATTAGGTACTTGTTTTATCTTTTCTTTCCAAAGGATAAGGCAATTGCTTGTTTTCAGAGTTCCTGAACAAAATATGTAAAAACAAATTACTTGAAAAGAGAGAATGAAGCAGTAGTGATAGAATTATGATGAAGAGTGATTGAACAGTGGGATACTCAAGACAGTCCAGAGGAAACAGAGCAAAGCTCACAGGGTAGATAAAAGGTGAGAACTGGGATTGATTATTGATAATGATATGTGCAGCCTGTTGAGGCATTCTTTTTCTATGTTTTCTATGTTTTTATGTTTTTCTAGAAGCCTGAAGAAGCAAGTTAAGTTCTAAGCATACAGAGAGTACCTCCCCAGCAGCAAGAAATAGGCAAAAGGCTTCAATTTTATTCTCTGACCTTCAATATAACCTCTAAATGTAACTAAATTTTCTTAAATATGTGAATCAATTCAGCAATGAAACCCAATCCTTTTATTTAGTAATAATTCAGTTTTTCATTTTGGATCTCAGTGGCCTGTCATAGAGGCCTGATTGCAGTCATCACTCAGGGCTTATTACAATGTCCTCTTGTGTGTCTAGGTCAGATTTCATAAATGACTTTTCTGTCATTTCTTTGTTTTGTGCTTTAGATATACCACTTTTTAAATACTAAGAGGCTCCTTTTTATCTAGTATTTTAAATATTTATATAATATTATATTATAATTTGTTTGTTATTCTGATGATTTTTATAACACAGGTACCAACTGTGTGAAACTACAGTAGAAAATCAGAGTTTGACTTTTCCCCCTTGTCTATGGAGAAAGTCAGGCTAGATAGATGCATGGCAGTGTTTTACTCTGGTCACAATGTAGTAGAGTTTTTATTTCAATTAAGTTTTTTTTGTGATTAAGGAAAGATTTAAGATGAAACAGATAGGCCCTCAACAACAGAAATGCACATGCCTTTCCTAGCTTGTTAGGGGATCAGTTCTTCTGAATCAAGTGAAAGAATTTGTGGACTGGCTACCAAGTTTATGCTTTTGGAGATTTTGTATTTTTATTAATAATAAGTTGAGCCATGAGGTAATAAATAAGCTTAATTTTAAACATATGTGGAACTGAAATGCCTACAATGAAAAAAATTAAAAATATAATTTAATTGATCTTTTTTTCTTACTGAAGCAAAGACAGATCAATTATAAAGTCAGCTTTAGTTAGGAAATTAATCCATGGACAACTTCCAGGAAAATCCAACAGTCCCTTGTGAAATAGTAAATAGTTTAAGTGCCTGACATTCAATTGTTTGATACAAACAAGCAAATCTAAAATGAGGAGTGCTATTTTGGATATCATTATTTTGTCATTTAAAAGCAAAGAGTTATACTTAGTTAAAGATTGAATTCTGTGATGGGCTGTTTGGGAGAAAGTGATTTTTAATCTCATTGAGCCAGCTTATTCTAGAAAGTTCAGCTAAGGTCAATTTCCATTCATTCTGTGTTTCCTGTGAGTCAAGCACCTCATCAAGCCAAGGGAATAAAAGATGAATAAGAAATGTTTGTGCTCAAGAGGCTAATAGTTTTGTCAGGGAAATAGAACTAACAACAGAAAGTTCTACATAGAAACAGGAAGAGGGAGCCCACAGGTGTGATGGGCTGAAATAAACACACCCTTTCCTCATCTGGAGAATAAATCAAACTGTGATGGGAAACCTGAGCCACACCTCGAGCCGAGGGAGGGTCAAGGCACATAGGCAGGGTAAAGGCAGTGAGCCAAGAGTCACTGCTGAGGAGTGACAGCTCTTTGTTCTCATTACTTAAGCCCAAGAGAAGATGCAAAAGACAGGGCTAGACCCACAGGTGGTGTCAGGTCTATGGTGGAGGTCCTTGTTTAAAGTCTGGGACAGTGATGAAGTCAACAGAAGTGTGTGACATGATCAGATCCTGTTTGGGGAAAATAAATACACATTCCTCAATATTTCATAGTCATTATATTTTTCTTTAAGCCAGATCATATGGGGTTTCTTCAGTTATTTACCTTTTTATTTTGTCCTTTAGAACTTTTGGTCTTGCAGAAAAGATAGATCCATGAGTTATTACAAATGAATTTAAAATGATGATATATTTATACTAGGTACTGAAGGACCCCTGAAATGCTGGAGAATGCTCTGCATAAGGTCTCATTCAGTAAGTGAGTGAGTGTATTAATATTTTATTACAATATAAGTGTTGACTCAATCAAATCCTATAGCTCATAGTCATTACTTGATGGAAAACAATTACATGCCGATAACAGCTGAAGTTAGTTTTTAGGCTGAAGGTGACCTGTATGCTCAAGTTACAGTATGACTGACTTTTCCTCAACTCAGACAAATGCCTGTCTGCATACATGCTGGGAGATTTATCTTTGTCAACAATGTCCCATCAGACTTTTGAGGAGTTTCATCACTGTCAGCCAAGAACCATTTGTAACACTGAATGAGTCCAACTTTGAAGCTATATCTCCTGTAATTCAGTTTTAGCCCAGATGGAAAAGCACATAGGAATGATGGCAGAGCCCTATTATAGGAAGTACAGGGAAACCGCAAGCAAGGAAGGAAACAAATCCCCCAAGGACGTTCTGGAAGCAAATTGCCTGTACAATGACTCAGCCCCTGGCTGGAAGCAAACTAAAACAGCAAATAGGTCATCTTCAGGTGTGGCAATTAGAGACAGAGCAATAAGAGCAATGCTCTGCCTTGAAGAAATAGAAGGAGAGTGCTGTCATAACTGGGCTGATTGTGAACTATTCCAGTATGGAGACGTTAAATCTTAACATAATTGCATCTATTTAGGTCACTGTATTGAAAGGTTTCTCACATTTCCTGACAATTGTTTTGTCTGTAGATTGTGAAGAATTCCTTTATTTAAGGTTGTTTTCAAATAAAGCATGACTTGGATCACTTCAAGTTTTGAGGGGTGTTTGGAGACCTGAATTCATTTTTAAAGAATAAATTGACAGTACTACATACATAATAGAAATAAGCCCTGTGTGAAGGGAAAGGAAGAAGGAAAGCATTTCTTTTTTGTGTCTGATAATTTTGGGACACTCTTAAAAAATACAGCAAGAAATTAAGTGAAGAAAGCAAGAGACAGTCACTAATCTGATTAAAAGGGAGTGCCCATTCAAACACCCTCTCTTATTGCTAGAAATCTTGTCATCATAGAACCTACATCCGGTAACTGGTGGAAGCAGATGCAGTGACCCACAGAAAAGCACTGGGCTGAGCTCCTGGAGTTCAGCTGAAGAGAGGGAGGAGGGATCATATGAACAAGGGTGGGGTGTCAAAATCATGACTAGAAAAGCCATAGAGACAGCTGGCACAAGCTCTTGGGAACTCACAGACTCAGGATTGGACTGACAGTTGGGGAACCTGCATGGGACTTAACTAGGCCCTCTGATTGTGGGTGACAGCTATGTGACTTGATCTGTTGGGGAGGGGGGGTTGCTGGCAGTGGCACCAGGACATAACCCAGGGTCATGAACTGGCTTTTTGGAGCCCACTCCCTATGGTGGTATACCTTGGGAGGTGCTCAGCTTTGATACGGGGGTGGGGTGAGGTGGGGAAGGGGCTTCGTCCTGCCTCAAATGGTATGCCAGACTTTGGACTCCCCAAGGAAAGCCTTACCCTCTCTGAGGAATGGATGGGGATGGGAAGGACAGAAAGCGAGGGTGGGGTGGGATAAGGAGAGGGAGGAGGAACTAGGGGTTGGTATGTAAAATGAAAAATAATTTTTTAAATAAAAAGAAAGCAAGAGACAAATGATTGTTACAAGCTCATGGATGCATGGCAGCATGAGGTCTCCCCAATTTCTTGGGGTGTTCAGCTCTAGGGGTTGGGATCTCTGTGCTGCTTCTGGCATTGGCAATATCCAAATCTGGGACCGTGGTCATTTGTCATATAGCCTCAGTTTGGAGTTGGACTGTAACTCAGTTGGTAGGTTGCTTGAGAGCAGGCACTAAACCCAAGGTTTGAACCCTATTACTGAATATACTGAGCATATGTAATCCTACCACTCCATAACTAGAGCCAGGAGGATCAGACATTCAAAGTCAACCTCTGCTACACAGAAGTTCAAGGCCAGCCTGGGATACATGAGACCCTAGGGGAAAAGGAGAAGACATGGGGAGATGGCTCAATGGGTAAAGCACCTGCTGAGTTGGAACCCTAGAACCTGTTATCCAAGGGCTTAGAAGGAAGGATGAGAGGTAGAGAAAGGAGAATTTATCATATGCTATAGTAAACTAACCTGACATATATGTGGTGAACAGTATGCAAACCTGTATCAAACAGTGTAGGAGGTGAGGACCAACCCCTGAAGGTTGTCTGATGCCTCCATGCCCTTTCATCCTCCAGAACACACACACACACAGACACACACACACACACACACACACCACACACACACACACACACACACACACACACAGAGAGAGAGAGAGAGAGAGAGAGAGAGAGACAGACAGACAGACAGAGAGAGAGACAAAGAGAGAGAGACAGAGAGAGAGACAGAGACAGGGAGAGAGAAAGAGAGACAGAGAGAGAGACAGAGAGACAGAGAGAGCAGAGACAGAGACACAAATGGAATTTTTTTAATTACAGGAATTAACCTAGGTATTTTCATATAACAGATATGACATGAGTATTTCCTATATAACAAAAGAAAGGAGATAGAATACTTTCTGCAATTTATCTCCAGTGTTAATAATGCTATATACAGAAATTTTAGTCTGTTAGTCCTAAAGAGGAAGAAATTCTAAACTATTAATAAGTTAACCAGACATGCAGAAGAAACTTGTAGAAGATAGTTTTATGAAATCTGTCATTTGTTACTTTGTTGTTGAGACTGTGGGCTTGCAGAAAGCTGGGCAGGGGTCTTATTTGTTTGCTTTATTCGGTTTGAACCTCTGCTACCTGCACAAGGCTAGAGAAAATGAATTTGGTGTATGATGTTCACCTCAGTATAAAATGAATTCATTTTAGTTTTAGCAAATATATCACAGAGAGATCACTTTTAATGCACACTTCCTTGGAAGAGCTGCCAGTGTTCCATTTTATTTGCATTTTATTTTCTGGAGGAAATAATCCGTATGTGCTACGGAAACAATCAGAATATTTTAACAACAGAAAGGAAACCAAGGGGAGCATTGAGCTATGTATGAATTGGTATTTTGTCTGTGTTCACTTACCTTTTTTCCTCCTAAAAACAAATAATCCATTTTAGAGCCTCTGGCTACCTGACCAAAGGGATTCATTACCTCATGATTATTATGAGAATTTAGAAAGCTCCATCAATCCAGAAAGTGAAATGTGTCATAATACAACTGATCCCTAGGAACTGGGGGGCATATTCTGTATATGGTGTGTGGCTACTAGTCACAGGACAGTCATTTACAGTGGTCATTGGAAATCAACATGGGGATGTCTGTAAGAAAAATGAAATGGCTTCAGATATTGTCCAGTGACCCTACTGACTAAGAATGATACTGTTTTCAATAAGTGAAATTACTTGAATTGTGTTTAATATTCTTGCTTTGTCTTTTATTTTTTTATTTTAGTGAAGAGGACAAAACTGGGATAAGAAAGCAAAATCCTAAATTTAATACATGTCTCCACTTAAGAAGATTATCAGTTGGGACCATTAAATTAAGACTTTCAAAAAACTGTGTGTAGAGTGCATGCTATCATGATCAACTACAGTTTCAGATTTTATGATAAAATAGTTCTGGGTTTTCAGCACAATGTTAATAAGACAACTTCATAGAGAACAAATGTTTGCATATTTCTTTGGAAATGATTTAGAAAGGAAGGCAGACAAAAAATTCAAAGAAGTAACAAAATATTTCACTTTAAAATTATAAAAGAATTATCAATTTCCTATTATACCTGTGACATGGTCTCAACAGAAGCTGTACTGAATATAAGAATATTTTTGACTCCACACTTGTCTAACAAAAAATCTCATCGGTTGCTACCACCAAACAGTAAACAGAGGCCACATTCTTCACCTTTGTAGCAATAGTTAGATTTGCAAATTCATTTATTCTATTATAAGTAATAATTTTACCCATTAAAAGACAAAACTTAGGGTTGGAGGATTGTGTCCCATATTCGTAAGTATTATAATTAAAAAACTAACCAAGACAGGGAATGGAGAGAACACACACACACACACACACACACACACACACACACACACACACACACACACACACGGGGGGGGGTGGAGACAGAGATAGAGACACAGGGAAAGGCATAGATAGAGATGCACACAGACACACATCTAATTTAAACTAGGTTGTAATTGACTTAAAGTTATGTATAAGTGTGGATCTGTGTTTAGAGGTCAAAGATCACTGCTAAATTTATGTGATTTAAATATCACTTGAATACCAATTTTCATACTTATTAGGATCTTCTCTATTTTCTCCACTTCCATAAAATTTCATTATTTTATTTTTTTTTTGTAATTTTTGGTTTAGAATAGTGTCCTCAACAAAGGCAAATAACATAATTACAAAACGTAGTTGGAAGGGGGAGTCACATATTCACACACATGCATGTTTATGTATAGTCTTGAATATGTATAAATGTCTATTATGTAATTTTTGTTTGCATTTATCTACCAATCAATCTAAAGATCTATCAATCTATTGATCTTTGGATCTTTTACCTTATCTTGTTATTTCAGCAATGTTTATCAGGTTGAATAAACAACAAACAAAGAGACAACAAATTAAAAATGGGGCAAAAGAAGAAAGAAAAGTAAATCAAAATAATGTAGTCAATTACTCAAGTTATTCAAAATTATAGGACTATCCCTTGAGATTTGTTTTTCTCATTAAAAAATAATAAAATATTGTGAAGCAATTAACAGTGTTCTTGGAACCAAGTTCCCACAAGACCTCACAGTGTGATTTGCTGCATCTTTTCTGAGTAGACATCAGGTAGGCTGACGAGGTCAAAACTAGAACTACTTATTCCAAAGCAATTCTGCCATTGTCGAGTTGCCAACAGTCACAGTCCTAGCTTATCATTGCTCACCATAAGTGTTTATGTTAGGATACCTGGAAGGATCGGTAGATCAGACCTTATTCTCCGAAAACATTCCTGACTGATTTCTGAGGAGTTGGTGTGTTTTCGTGTAGCCTTGGCAGCAATGGGCTCTGCACACAGCTGCTCAGTGTTGTAAGCCTGAGTTACCCACCATGGGTCCAGTAAGAAGGAAATTTACCCACGATTGCTTGAGATGATCTCATTATTGTGCTTTTAAGTAGACCAATATTTGGCTTAAATGATTGTTTTAAATTTGTTGTAGTGAATAGACAACTAGGTGGCTGAGGTCCAGAGATTTTAATCTTTATGTGGCAGGCATAGAAGAGTTTAAGCCTGGAAAGCCTTCAAGGCACATGTAAACTGATACTCCTCATGTCTAACTGAACAGCTCAGTGCTACTTTGAAAATAGTTTAAAATGAATGCTAGTTTAACCAAATGTTACCTTGTTAAACTGGGATATTATTTATGATCTGTTTTGAAAAGGGAATACCCACCAATACTTTTATTCTTAGACTATTTGATCTTTAATTCTTTTTGTTTGCAATTAGTTAGATAGCAGACTGATTCATATGTTCTGAACCCTCTTATTATAAATAATAAAAACATAGTAAGTATGTATAAAATATGATGTGGCAGTTTTATTTTCTTTGTAGTCAGGGCATGCTATATGCAACCAAATGAAATATCAGATTAAAAAAATCAAGTCTAAAAGAAAGGAAAGAGTATTGTTTTGAGCACTTAGGTTAGACACAAAATGTTCACTCTAACATGAGAACAGTGAGACTATGAGTAAGGCATATGGCACTCACTTATTAGGAATGAGATTTGAGCTAAAAGTACATAGCATGTGCTGTCAGTGATGCCTATCTCTAGGTCAAAGGTCAAACTGCAAATATTCTGATATTTGTTTCTGGGATTGTAAAGAAGTGATGGAAGAGTTAGAGGAGAATCTGAAAGGAATATGGCCTGTTCCCATAGACATAATAGGATAGCACATGTTTAGTAACTGACATTATGGAAGTTTATTTTCTCATAGTCCAGGAGGTTGGAAATCTAAGGTCAAATCTATGGTGCCATGGTTGGTTTCTGGTGAGACTTTTCTTTTTAGATTCCATGTATCTAGTTTGTCTTCACATGTCTGTATTCTGAAAATGTGGAGTGGTAGAGATAGATAGGGAGGGAGTTAGATAGACAGACAGATGAGGATAGTACACAGATAATAAGATATAGATAGTAGATGATAAAGAAATGGAAGATATGTAGATAATGGATAGATACATATAGACAAAAGAAAGATGATAGATGAGAGATTATATGCAAATTTTAGATGATAAGTAGGTGATACATAATAGATGATAGATGACGAGGAGATGAAAAATATAGGTGTTAGGGAATAAAAACAGGTCTGGGGCTTTTTTTGGTACAAGAATACCATCCTTTATCTGATCTAGGACAAATCTTATCATCTTATTTAACCTTAACTCTTCTCTTAGAGAACCCATCGCCAAATAGAAGGATTCAACATACAGATTTAGGAAGACACAAATATTTATTCCACAGTAGATTAGTAGGAAAGCACTTAAAGAAACAAAGAGCCGACAATGGTTTCACAGTTGCTACTTGAATGTAGTAAAGTGAGAAATATTTATTGCACTTGAAGTATGTAGATGGATTGATGATTTTGGCACAATCAACTTTTAATTGGTGTAAGAAGGGGGAAAATCCAGATTTCCAGACTGAAATGGGCTACATACACCCTGAGTAGAAACTTAAGAAGAGAGTTAATGAGCTGGCAATGTTTAAACAATGTGGCCCTTAAAGGAAGCAGATATCTGAGTGTGGGGAAAAGGGTGAAAGGACAAGGACAGGTTTTGTCTCTTTTTTCTCATTATTTAATTTAATGGAACATGCTGTGCCAACTTGTGCAAAGAAGTAGTCCTGGCAACCAAAGAGGGACTGAGAGTTCAAAGAGAATTCAGCCAAAAGTCACTCCAGGCTGGTCCCTCAAGGAGTTAAATGGATGCATTCCTTAGGAGAAAGGTGCCTATTCTGTTTCCACAAGAGGAAAGAAATAGAACATGGATAAATTCCTGGGGAATGCGAGAGTAATGTGAGGCAGAGGGGAATACATTATGAGGAAGCTCAGATGGGCTTTCCAAGGAACAAAACTAAGTTTTGTTAGGGATAAGAGATAATTTTATCAGGGCAATGAATGCTATGTAGAAAAAAAGGCATAATTTAAAAATTATGAAATGATTATTAAATTGGTGGAGGTGGAGAAGACATAGAAAGAAGAAAATACAGAAGAGGGGAGAGAAAGGAAGACAGACATAGAGGCAGGGGGATTTTACTGATGTCTAGATTGAGTTTGGAGCATTGGCTGATGATAAATCACCTCTTGTACAATTTTATCCAGCAATATACAGAAACCAGATGGTTACTAGATTAACGGCTGCCTTTAACTTTTCAAGTATGAGAGGGGGCAAAGAAAAATAAGAGTCTACTCACAAGGAATTGACCAACATGTGGATTGTGGATTCCACCTCAAAGAAAAAAGGGGCTTATAATACAGGGGGAAAGAGAAAGAAATGGGGAGATAAATATTTCAGGGTCTGCATGATATTGAGAAGTAGTTTGTTTTAAATTATTATTATTAATGGGCATACTTATAGTAGACACTTTAAGGAGAAAAATAGGGTGGTGGTTAAATCTTTGACAGTGAAGCTATTGTGGCATGGAACAAATATTATGTAGCCCTCAATGCAAATTCAGGTTGATCTATCTTCTAAACTAACAACTCTACAAGCATGGGGTAGAAGATGGCTGATAAACAATAGGTTTATTGTTGATAGAATTGGTAACATATACATAAGTTTTAAGAGATTTTAGATGTACACTTCCAACTTTTGTTTTGCATGACAATTTATTAGTATTTTAAGGATTCATTGGCTGAATGGTCAACAAGTCAAACTAGTGTTAGGAAATGTCTATATTTTCTATTTAAAATGGATTATAAGCTAGTTTCAATCTGCTATCAGTATAGAAAGGAAGAAAAAAAATGACACTAAACACCCAAGGCAGTTTAAAAAGTGTGCAGTCCAAGTGGTTCCCTTAGGAGTTTCAGGAAGTTCTTAGGTATCTTTCCTCACTGATGTCCTTGTTATAAATATTCTTCCTTGACTTCCTTGAATTTAGGTCTAGGTTATCTTAGGTGACTTGGATCAAAAAGTTGAGCCACATATGCTGGCAAGAATTGTAGAAATGATTTGCTTTGACCTATAAGAAAATGCCCAGTAAAGGTTTGGCAGCCACAGTGGGTAAGTGTCACCCTCCTGAGAATTCTGAACTTAGTGTTAATAGCTGGTCCATATTAGAGCTATTCAGTTTCTTAGAAGAGTCACAAAAGTCTTCTCTGGCATCAGTTGGATGAACCCATGTAATGTTTTAAAATGTATTAGTTTTAAAAATTTCTATTTTTGTACTATTGACATCTGTAGAGTGAGACTGAAGCTCATATCCTCAGTTTGATATCAGCATGAGAGAAACCTTGTTTACTATTCTTTCTACTGCTTTCTAACTTGCATATATAATGAGAATGAATGGCTCATGTCTATCCTTGCCAGGCTTTAAAAAACTCCCTAGAGCTATCTGCTGCAAGTGGGAGGGATCTTCTTCATGACAGATTGGAGCTCATCCCCTGGCAAACTGAATGGACTTTGTCTTAGTGCCTACTCTCACCTGTTAGGGCACATACTTCATTTCAGCACATGGACTCAGTGCTATGACCTTTTAAACTTACTGTGGTTCATATACTCCTTCAGCAGACCTAACTGCTGTGAAGAAATGAAGTTCAAAATGTGCAAGAATCTGATGAAACAGAAGCTGTTGAAGGAAGAATGGAATGTTTTCTTTTCAGAAAACAGTATTTCAAATAGACATATGAATTAACAAGCTGTCAATAAATCCATGTATAATATATAATGGTAGTATTATATTGTGCTGAGCTCAATAAACCTGGGCATGATTTCATATTTCTAGTCTTAGAGGCAGCACTATAGACAGCACTGGAGGTAATACCCATGTGTCCAACTCATCTCTGTAGTCAGAATTAGGAACCACCATTTCCCCATTGCTTTCATTGTGGAATGAAGGATCCATTGGGCTCCACACAGGAAATCAATTGCATCAGGTGTCATAAAAGTTTCCCTAAGTCCCAAAGTTTGACCAAATCATAATTTGGAGGCACAGATTATTTTTTTCAAAATAGCATTTGAGTCTATTTTCAAAGGCAGGAACTACTGATACATACAGTGTCTGTAAAGGCCCTGTTTACCACAGATTTTGCTGAATTAGTAATGGTGACTCTAGGACAGCTGAAAAGGACCTACATATTGATGATACCCAAAGTTAAGTATCAATATGAACAAATCAAATCTCTATAATATGGGAAACTAATCTTGTCACAAATACTTTACTTTCCAACAACCACAATGGAGTAAAATTAAAGCGTAGTGGAAATCCTCTCCATTGCCTACGAGTATTGGATGGATTACAGAAACATACTTTTAAGTAAATAGAAGATTTGCTAAGTGTGAGTATGGATAGATTTGTAAATTTATAGTAGGAATACTAACAAGGGCCAGCAATTAAGATGGCTTCAAGCTGATAGGAAAGCTAGCTCTGATGTCTCAGCTGTACTGTGTTGTATCTACAGACAGGAGACAGGTCCTTCAAGGGAGGGAGAAAGCAGTGTGGATTCTCTAATTCAGAAATGAAGCACATACTCCATGGACCAATAACTCTTAAAAGCAGTCAAATATGAAATAGAAGGAGACCCAGGGATAGGAAACTAACACAATGCAAACACACTCACTCACTCACACACACACACACACACACACACACACACACACACACACACACACACACACACACACACGCACAGTGGGGGATTCAAATTAGGAACAATGTCTTAAATGGAGAAACACAATAAAACTAAAAGGGAAATGAAGTTTCCTCATGAAGTCATTTTGGTACTAATGGGACAGGCATTGGACTTCCTGATAAGCTGTGCCCTGGATGGGCGTGGAATAATCTCGGTTTATGGCCATTGTCTTCAAATTTCATCAAGTATGCACTCTTTGATTCTAAAGTAATTAAATAAATATTCCTTTTTTGGAAAATTAATAGAACAAGAGAGCAAGTTGAAAGAGCAAGTCTACAGTATACAGGGATGCTAAAGCTAAATGACGGTGCAGTGGAGCTCTGTTTTTCTTTTTTGAGCATTTTATACATGTATATAATGTGTTTTGATCAAATCTATCACTTATTTCTTCCATTCCAGTTCTTTCTCTACTCCTCCCTACATATTTTTCTTCCAAACGTGTATGATTTTCCTTTCCTTTATTTTATACCCACATAGTATTGCCTATGTGTGCAAGGGTGTAGGACTATCTGCTAGAATGTGGGTAGCCTCTTAGTGGGTGCATGCATAAAGAAAACTCACTCTCCCTTCCACAGCAACCAGCAATCTCTGATAGCTTTTCAGATAGGACTGAACATCCTAACCTCCTGCCCTGCCTACGTGGGATAGTGGCTGATTTGACCTTGAGGTCCTGTCCATATAGTCAAAGTTTCTGGGTGTTCATATGTGCAATGACCCTGTTATGTACACAGAACACTGGTTTTAAGTGGACCACTACTACTTCTGCCTATTACAGTCTTTCCTCCTCATCTTCCATGATGATCACTGTACCTTGTGGGGAAAGATATGGTGGTTTAGAAGAGGATTTACCTCATTGTAAGTCAAAACTCAAAATCTTAAGTAGGACAGCTGAACCAGAACCAGGCTTTATGCTAGAAATTTATAAAAGTTAATCAAGTATCTGGACTGAAGTTTTCAACATTCATTGTGGATAGAAAATGTTAAGTACTAAGAGAGTAGAGTAGTCATTGATGGGACATGCAGTATGCTGAGATTTGAGGGTATAGATTTGTGCTTAGAAGCAGCTGAATAGAAGCAATAGTGTCATTAGTAATGTGCTAGTAAAGGTAGAAGCCATATGGATTACAAATCATTATATTAAAATTCACATTAGGATAAATGAAAGGAAAATGGCTTCGAGAACACATACACATGGAAACTTGCATGGGTTTGTCTGGTCTTCCTTTCCTTTCTGCATCTTTTTTTTTTTTCTCCAAATGAATGGCTTAACCAAAATGTTAGAAGGGACTGACATTGAAAATAAAAATCTAGAACCATATATATATATATATATATAATATATATATATATATATATGGTGTGTGTGTGTGTGTGTGTGTGTGTGTGTGTAGGGAGACACTGTAGCCCCGCCTCCTAGTAGCCGGGACAGGTGTGCTGGGACACGCCCGTGAGGGCATGGTGAGGGGAAGTCTAAGGTGACATGGGAACAGTTCTTAAGGGACCACACACATGTGGAGAGCTCTTCTCCCTGTTCCCTTCTCCTCTCTCTGGCCTGGCTGCCTTTGGCTTGCGCTTGGCTGGTATATCTGAATAAAGAAAACCCTGGCCTTGCTGACTGCGGATCGATCACTCCACATATATGTTTCTTAATTAAGGATATGTCTTTTGGAAGACCTGATCCTGAATTCATTGTTGAGCACAAATTGTAACAAATAGGGTCAACTCATGTTTTCTTGAGTAATTTACTTAGAGCTACAAGGTTGAAAGGCAGTTATAATATTAAGGCAATTGGACATTTGCAATGGAAGAAAATGTTGGTAGGAATGACCTATTGTTATTGAAGCAGAACAATAAACTAAAACATTATGAGACAGTATAATGCAAAGAATCTCCCAGTCAAGGAATGAATGTAATCTTGACAAAGAAAAAGAAAAATGAGAGTCACCTAATCCTGTTAATCTTGTTTGGTCACTTAGATAGGAGCTTGGGTGGAAGGAAAGATTTGTATAGTAACTTAGCAGTTACTGGGCAGTGTGCTGAATGGAGATCTGATCAAATTACTCAGGCTGAAATCCATGAAAAGAATTTCACACTGTGTCTGGCTAAGAAAACAGCTTTATCAAATGCACGATCTTTAGTGTGCCAAGATTGTTTTTTCTTTCCTCCTTCCACTGACTTGCTTCAGTGAGCATACTACCTAGAAAAGTTCAGAGCATTGTTGATGGCAGTAGCCCTAGTGGAAGACAAACAATGCTGGTGTTAATGTACTGAGTGCTAAGTCTGGGAAGACACTGAAAGCCTGAGCTTGGGAGCAAGTTAGTGTATTTCAAAAAGTATGTTTCTGATTACTTTCCCATTTGCTTTAACTTTCATCATTTTACTTATCTTTAAAATGTTAAGGCCAATATGTAAATTCATGAACATCTAAAGTCTAAAGTACCTTGAATAGAAAATACATATTTGTACATATGCATATTTTCCTCCCAGGGATGGAATAAATAAGTTTTTAGGTTTATGATTTAAAAATGAACTATTTTAAACACAGTTTGGGGAAGTGTTTCCTTAAGCAGGACTTTGGCTAAGTGATTCCTAGTTGTCTACCTTGGAGCACAGGCTTGCCCCACTGTATCTGTCATACCCAAGTCTTTCCCCAGCACCTGCAGTAGGAAACCTTGTGTGGGTATACATGCCTGTGTGTGTATGTGCCAGTGGAAGTCAGAGATCAACCAAGTCTGCTGTTACTCAGTCTGTGTTGACTTTGTAAAGACAGTATCTCTCACTGACCTAAGGCTACCCTGCAAGTCCTGAGGATCCTCTTGGGTTCACTTCCCCAATATGGTGACAAGTGTACAGTACCACACCTGGCATTATCCATGTGTGCTGGCTATTGAATTCAGTCCAATTATTTACTTTCTTCCTTTGTGTTTTTGATGCCACATTTCAGTAGTATCAGCTGAATCTATGGTCATGAAATTTACAGATTATTTATTTGTCCTTGTCTTGATCATCATCAAATGCCAATTGACTATAGATGTCAGGTTTGGTTTTGAGATTCTTATTCTTCATCCATTCTTAATATGATGCAATATAGTGTTTGATATTATAAATTCATCTGCATTTTGAAATCAAAGAGTATGTGTCCTCTGACTTCTCACTTCTTTGTCAAGATTGTTTTGGGAATTCTCAGTCTTTGGTATTTTTATATGAAATGTAGAACTAGCTTGTCAATTTAAACCCTGGAAAATTAGCTATGATTAAGGTAAAATCATATTGAAACTTCATCTCATTTGGGGTATTATATGTTTTTCAGTAATAATAAATTTTTTCACACATGAACAGCAGTTGTATTCCTAATTATTTACAATGCATCGGTCCAGTCCAGTTATTGTTGAATGCACTCCTAAACAAGTTAATTCTGTCATAAAGGATAGTTTTCTGAATTTCATTCATGCTACTGTATATAATATTGCTGATTTGATTTCAGTTTACTGATCGTGGAGCCTTTAATATTGCTTAGCTTGAGCCTTTAATCCCAGCACTCAGGAGGCAGAGGCAAGTGGATATCTGTGAGTTCAAGGCCACTATCTCAGTTGCCAGAATTATTTTAAGAGCCATCTATAAAACACTTTACTTTTTGTGTTGCTTGTATTGCATTTATAGAGACAATAGGTTCTTCTTTTCCTCATTTACTTGTGTTTCACTGATATTATTCTCATCTTGTGTATATCTTTCAAAAATGACTTACATTTGTATTCTACTAGTCACATATTACTTATCTTCCCAGAACTATTAGGGGTTTATTGTTATCTTCATTGTATATGTCATAAATTGTGAACATTATTTTAATATAAATATTAGTTTATTCATACAACACATATGTATGCATATATATGAATGTGTTTATTTTTCTATCGTAGAATGGAGGTTTTAGATGAAGAACAAAGCAATATTTATTTCTTTGACAAACTCATTTAAATAGACTCTTTTCTTTGTCACTGAAATAGAAGTGACAACTTGGTCAACTTGTAATCAAATTTATCTTAAAATTTACTTCCTATATAAAACAAGAAGTTTCCTTGAAAATTGTATTAAAATATTCTCATCAGAAAGCATTAAATCAACCTGTCTGGCTTTCTGTGATGAATGTTCAGGTCCTTTGGGTTTCACAGACCTCAAAAACAAACTTCAAATAAGAACAGGAAAGAGAGAGAGAGAGAGAGAGAGAGAGAGAGAGAGAGAGAGAGAGAGAGAGAGGAGGGGGAGCTGATATCAATATATATTTTTATCTACACTTTTGTTTATGGAATATTTTTAAATTGACCTTATAATTTCAGTTTGACTCTTTCTGCTACAAGTGATAGTTTAAAATAAGCCTTTATAAGAATCATAGGCTGTTCAACTAAGAGTTTCTGAGTGACAACCTACAGTGACACCCGATCTAAGAAGGTTGACAAATGACAAGAATTGAATCAACTTGTTTTCATTGTGAACAGTCTGTTCCTCCATAACACAGTCACCAGTATAAAGCATCTGTACATCCTACATCTGCTGTCACCTTCCTTTCTTTTGTTACTCAAATATGGTGGTGAATGAACAAGCCAACAGTCCAGGAAGAGAAGCCCTCCCTTCCTCATTCTCCCTTTTTGCGGGGAGAGGGAGTGCTCTCCAGTGGTAAACAGTTTTCCTCTCTTGTTCTCTTGAGCTTGTGAGTGAAGTGAACCCAGTTTTCGCCCTTCTCTCCAACATCTCTCCTTGGTAATGGTTGCTGTGGGTAATGGTTGCTGTGGAAAGCCACAGTTCTTTTCAGCTTGATTTTGTCCCATCCATAGGGACTGTCACTCCTGCTACCACATGCAATTCATGCAGGATTGCATCAATATGGAATTATTTTATTGATTTGAGCACTGGAGAAAAGAAGCATATAGGAAAACAAAATGCTCTTTTCTAGAATTGAAAGAAAAACAAAGTTGAACATATAAAGAACATGTTACACATATTTAAAAAAATGCCTTTTTCCTTATTCCTTCTCCAATTGCCCATTCTAGTGTCAAGGTTTCTTTGTTGCCCGTAGTCTACAACTAAAACCTTTCTACACAGTTTTCATCATTCTTTTCTTTCTTCAATAACTCATAACAGATACTGAGTTGATCCATCACTTTATTTTATAGTTTTAAAACATTTCCAAAGGGGACAGCTTCTCTCTCTTCCTTCTGTCTCTTCCTTCTCTCTTGTCTCTCTCTCTCTCTCTCTCTCTCTCTCTCTCTCTCTCTCTCTCTCTCTCTCTCTCTCTCTCTCCATGACCAGTATAGCTTGAGTCCTAGAACCCTAGCTAGGGATGGTTGAGAGAATGAAGAATGGACTGACTCACTTATACATACACAGTAAAGCAAGGATTAAATAGGAGTTTCCTAACCCACTACAACATGGAAACTCATCTTGTATTAGGTACAGCACAGTGGGAGGGGTTAGCTAGTCTAACAGGCAAGCAGTCTCAGGCTGTAATCATCTGGGGGAGGAAGCTTCATCAGCTGATCTTTGCTCACACTGGCTAATTGCCCATGAACACTCATATTCAGGCTCAGGAGGAATGTTTACCATTTCTCTTGATCCTGGCCCATATGGATAAGGGCTCTGGCAATTTCCCATGGGTCTCAGATCTGAGAGTCCTTGACATATCCATGGCCATGTCAACAATTCACATTCACTCATGATTTCTCTTATTCAGGGCTTCCTCTGCTCCCTGTAGTCTCTGTTTCTCTCTGTCTCTGTCTGCCTGTATATTTCACTGTCTGTCTGTCTGTCTGTCTGTCTGTCTGTCTGTCTTTCACACATACACAATCATACACACACACATGTATGCACATATGTGCACAAGTGCTGGCATGCATGCATGCTTACACACACACACATACACACACACACACACACACACACACACACACACACACACACACACACACACACACACGAGCAATGACAAGGAGCCCCGCCTGTTCCCCTGCTCAACTAACTGTCTTACTCTTCTTGGCTCAGATAGCAGACATGTAATTGAAGAAGACTTTGAGGTTGCTCAAGTCTAGCTGCCTCTGATGTCCATGAGCTTTCCACAAAGACTCTTCAATTAACTTCACATTTATAAGAGTCATGAATTGTTTACTTTTTAAAGTCATTTTTGAGTGATTTGCTTTACAGTCACAGTTATCTAGGACACTATATTGTATGAAGATGTTTCATTGGTTTGATTCAAAACTCTCTTTTTTAATCTGTGCTCTGGGAGGCCTTTCATTTCTCTCTCAGGAAGGATCATGAAGGGGTTGCCCTTCATGGACATGCCTTTGGTTTCTGTTATATCTTCTCCACACAGCAGCTCCTCTCACCTGGCCTTTCTGTTCCTTGCTTCCCTTTGTTTTCCATTTTAATATTGTTGTTAGTTTCCAGTAACAAACATCTAAGAAACAAATTCTTCATTGCTCTTTTTAGAAGTAAAAAATGGTAAACAAATAATATCACCCCCAAAGCATCATTGGATATTTTAACTATCATACTTACCATTAAACCCCAGTCTCTCATGAGCACACACTTCTGCTCCTGTAGCTAGTGTTGCTTATACACCACAAGATTGCATTTTCTCACGTCAGGCCAGCAAAGGTGTGGGTACAGAATCCCATGTAAAGCTTGACTTAAGATCTCACTCCTTGAATTTATCTCTTATGTACTCTGATTTCACTTTCTGCACATGTATGTGTAGATGGTAAGTATTTATGTGTGTATACAGTGCATACTCACAAGTATCAGGATGTGTATATATGGTATACTTGAATGTGTATCTATGTGCTTGGTAATCTGAGGTGGACATGTGGAGTCTTTCTAAGTCACTCTCCAGTTCATGTATTGGGTCATCATCTTCCATTGAACCTGGGGCAACTTGGTTCAGATGATCTAATTAGCCAGCTTGCCGTGGGGATCCCCATTGCTACCGGGCACATGTTGGAGTTACAGGCTAGCTGCCATGCACACCTAAGTTTAAATGTGTTTTGGGGGTCTGAACTTGAATCTTCTTGCTTTAATAGCAAGGACTTTACCCACTGAACAGTTTTCTCTGCTTTGGTTTTTATTTTTCTTATTATAAATTATGTGTTACACATGAGAATAATTCTTATACTGCTCTGAAACTCAAACAAATAATGCCTTTCTGTTTGAAATGGCAATGATCAGGAAACTATATGGTTTTAGTTGAAATGAGTGAAATAATGACTAATAGCTGAGTATTTAGAAACTTGTTGAGGAAGGTGACTTCACCCCTCTATCTGGGGAATGGCAGCTGGGTGGCTCCTGCTCTCTGTTAGCCCAACCATTATTAAATGGATCTGGAATTGTCAGAATATCTCCAGTAGTGGGGTTATCATGTGACCCGTGTCCTTGAACATCACTTGTAATTACAAAGGAAGAGACAGATATCTTCTAGGTCCTGAAAAATAGCACTGTAATTAGTTGAAGAGGAAAATCAATGCCTCTCACTCCTGGGGTATAGATCAGCGATTCTCCTCATAATTTCTCGATTCTTATTACCACTCACTTTTCTTTTACAGAAAAACAAAAGCATAGAAATAAAGATGGAACTCCCAACTGAGCTGTCTCCTCACGCCCTTTAATCATTTCTCCACTCCATTTCCCCCTTTATCTTTTGCTTTGTATTGAGTCTTGCTTGGGCTGATTGTTTCTTTTAGTTTACAACTTACCCAAGGTTGCCCAGCAAAAAATAAACTGCTTCATTCCTAAGTGTGATATGGATTTTAATTACTGCAGAGCCCACCTCAATGAAGCAGGTCTGGGTGTAGGTGAGAAAGATTCTTATTCCTGCCTTAGAGCTGTTTTTATTCATGGAAATGATGACTTGGATTCTGAGAGGATTAACTCTATGGAGCCATTATGTAGGTTATTCTCTTTAGTACATAATTTCTCTACATTCTGTGTGGTAACCCAGGGCCCTGCCCCTCTGTTTTTACCTTTCCCTTACTCTCTGCCTATTTATGCTGTGCATAACCAATGACACTGCCTACTCCACTCTTTTTTTCTGTCCCTTTCAGTAGTATTGCCACCTGCTGTCAAGGGGTATCCATTGAGAAAGGCCATCCATGGGGTGTTCCAGGGTTTTTATATAATCACTTGCTTCATAAGAATATTTTCTTTTAGAGTCAATATCTTCCTATCTTGGCCATGGAAATTTCAAAACCTGAGTCTCTACTTCAGTGAATTTCCATATTTTTAAATCTTATTACTATGTTGTTTCATTATAGTAAGGTTTAACCCTTGATACTCATAACATGACCACCCCCATAGGAAAGATATTTTAAGAATTAGGTACCTTGACTATAGAGGCTGGCAAGTCTTGAATCAGTAGGGTAGGGGAAATACCCTGCTGGAAATTCAGAGGCTAGTTTCTACTGCTACCTGGAGCCAGTTCTACAGTGTAGCACACTGGAGATAAAGGCATTTTATTCTCTTATTGCCCTTCACTGTGTGCTCAGTGCCCAGACTTGCCTACAGCTCCGGGCTTAGAGCAATCATTTTTAAATAAAACATATGCACATTAAAGTAGTATATGAATTTATATGTATGATTTATAAAGCTTAATGATATATTTTATACCCTTGAGCTTTCTACTGATTTAAGTATTAATACACAGTGATACTGAGACTACTTAAGTTTTTATACTGATCATACTTTTCTGATTTTACCAAGAAGTAATAACAATATGGAATAACTTTTTGTTTGTTCCTGTCTTGTTGCTTATGACTTTCTCCAGAAAACTTACTGATTAGTGTTTGATTTTGTGTGTGCTCTCTGAAGTTTGGGTTCATCCTTCAATATATACACTTTCTGACAGCAAGTGAAAAAGACTGAAACAAAAACTCACTTGTTTCCTTGGTACTGGGCCATCTGGTTTGAAAATGCTAAGTCCTGAGAGCCTGCTCAGCATTCTGTGTAGACATACCACATGGAACAATGTAAAGGCTTAAAAGAATAGAAAGTATGAACTGAAACAGTTGAGATATGTGGCTACCGTGACAATAAAGAGATAGACATAATGAGATGATGGGAAATGGTTAAGTGTCTACAGTCAGGTGGCTGGGATCTGGACTTTGTCTTCCTTCATAGGAATTGTGTGGCCTGGGCATAGTGGCTTATCTTTCTGAATTGCCATTTCTTCATTGAGAAACAGAATTCGGATTACTTTCTCTCCCAGGTTGTGAAACTAAGCTACATTAAGTATCACCTTATTTTCCTGTGTCTAACATCTTCTTAAACCTAAAATTATAAATCATAGTTTTATTTTCCATCTTCTTTATCCCCATATATTATGTCATTTGCTTTAAATTTGTCCTGTTAACAGTATTTTCACAGTCAAACCACAGGCTCATAATTTTATATAATCCTTTCTTCTATAGAACAATTTTATGAAATCTTATACCTTTTTGAATTTACACTATCATTTTGCTTCTTGGCTTTGTCAGTCATTTTGACATTAGTGCTATTTTTCAAAGAGTAAAAATTTCATTTTCTTTAATGTGGTAGTTGCCAACTTTAACACAGCTTAGAGTGTTTGTATGAGCTAAAGCTGAATAAGTGCAACAACTTTGGGAAGGACAAACGTGTCAACAGTCATATTGATTCTTCCGGGACCTACAGTCTAGAAGGAATCTTTTCACACCTCTCCTGTCACTCATGGAATGGTAAAGACTACTGATAAATTGACCTAAGGAACTACAAGCCCACAGCAGGCTATGATGTGCTTAAAGGAGAACTTGGATTCAGTCTTGTGGATTGCTGAGCCCCTGGCATACATAATAAACAGAGAGCAAATCCCAAGACCTGACTGATGACTGAACAATGTGAATATTTGAGACACAGAGGAGAATGTAGACCTTACATGAAGGATACTTATTGTTTCTTGTATTTGCAAGAGAGATATGATGAGTTGTTGATGTGTCAGAAAAGTGAAGGTGGGAGTCAGGCTGGCTAACATTTTCCCCTCTAATACAATTCCTTGTATATAGTTGTACTTGGATCAGAAAATTCCTAACTAGAAGAAGTACTAGTGGATGATAAAAAGTGGGGGTCAAGTGTCAGTATCAATTAACTTATGACAAAATGCTCTGTTCTTCCATGACATATGATATTGATTTATTTTTTTTAGTTTCTACAGGTCTATTAGGGCTTCCTCACTGGGTATTTTATATCTGAAAGCACAATTAAGACATATTTATAATATCTATTTAAATAAAATATTTGCAGATAATTGTCACAGAACTTCCCCTAACAAGTCATCTTTTGGTAAAAACTGCATAATTTTGCATGTGTACATGTGTAGTGCCTCCTTCTTAGGCACCTGGAAAATGTTTGCACATCATTTACTGAGTAGTGGGGATCAGAGAATGATGTGGGGCTTTCTAAAAGTCAGATGGGATTGTTTCAGGAACCTTAGGCATTCTTTATAGTCTATATGACAAGAAATTTCTTATTGTTGGTAGCCCAAGACTTATTGAAGATTATAGGACATTGAAGGCTGGCACACTTATGACACTGAGCTTATTTGTTTGTTCAAATAACTATGATGCCTATGATGCTTAGTGAATAAATTCCCTAGAGATTGCAAAAATCTGAGCACACAGGAATCTAGAAAACTAAACATATAATCCAGCAGTCTATGACCACATTCCAAACATTTGGACATAGGGTAAATGCATGAATTCTTAATCTACACTCCGGTCTGCACTGGTTTAAAAGGTTGCTCTGGTGCTACTTCATTGAATGTCCTTGAATATGTAAATGCTAAAGTTCACAGTAAGATGAAGTTTAGAAAAATGTGAGGTGAATTGATCATGAGGTTAGGAGAAGCAAGTGTTACAAAAGGGCACGGGAAGGATAGAACATTCTATTCTTTACAAGCATTGATGGATGACAAAGCAGGTGATCAATACTAGGCCTGGAAGTAATTTTTCTTCTTTATTTTCTATCAATACTGTTGCAAAAGCAGTCATTAGAATAACTAAGTTGGAGTATGAGGCCTCTTTCAAACTTTTGAAAAAGGGTTTGTTTATTAAATTTTTGTGAATGCATGTGTGCCTATGTGAGTTATATGCACTGCATACATCCCAGTGCCAGTAACCAGAAAAGAGATACTGGAATTGGATTTATTAATAGTTTTGAGAATTGAACTTGGGTTTTCTGCAAAAAAAAAAAATCTGTGCTAACTGCTGAACCAACTCTCAAGCTCTAGCTTCCTCATTTTATACTTTATTACAAAACAGTTTAAATATCTGACTTAATTTTTTAAATTACAGAAATGATATCTTAAAAACTGTTTGGAGGTCATGTATCCCCAGATGAAGCTAATTTTAAAGGAAAGGTTCCAAGTTAATTGGTGTGCTCATTGATTAGATGGTGAATCAAAGACATGGCTCCAATAGACCCAAGGAAGGAGCAAGCAAACAGTAACCTAGATTATATCCCTTGCTTGCCATAATAATCATAAGCAAGTCTTATCTGTTTGTAACTTGATTTACATAGATAAAAATTCAAATATTAGGCTTCATGATAGAATACAAAAAATATATAAAAACTCAGATGAAGGAAAGTCAGCCCACCTTAGTATTCATCACTTTTTAATTTATTTCAATATTAACATTATTTTCCAAGGGTTGGCTCTAAACTAAAATAGGAAATTAAAAGTATGACTACGGTATTAATATAATTAAGTAATTCTTGATTCTTATTCACATCTTCCTAAGGTTAGAGGTTTATCTTATTTAGCACTGTAATGTGAAACATACTGGAGTGCTCACCAGGGCTCCTGTGTGCTGTGCTGCAGCTTACCTCCCAAGCCCTATCATTTTCACTTTTCGGGACCCTTTAGTACTTCCTCTTTGCTTTAGACCATTGGCTTTTACATTAGGACTTTCTCACCTTGGCCCAAATAATATACTTTACTATCTTATTAATCATTATGGCCTTAGGTGACATATAACTTTGACAACCAGAAGGTTAAATTGCTTTCTGAATACTGCCTTTTTGAATTTTTCAAAAAAAAATTTCAAAGAAGTTCACTTGATAGTTTGATTTAGTCATTGACTAGATAGGATTTTGATTTTATTCTACTTTGATGATTACATGTATGAATTGATGCTGTGAAATTGATATTTCCCTTCCTTGAATAGGCTCAATATTCAATGGCAAGGCAATTATTACGATACGTTTAACTTGACGCAGTTGAGGTGCCCTCAACATTGCACATGCTTTTGTAAAGCATGAAATTGTACCTGCATTAGTTATCTTGCTCTATGTACTTGACTTTCTAAAGACACATTTGCTCAAAGACATGACACAAGTGAAATAAAATCTTGTTTCAGTTCATCCAAGTCTCAGGATAATTTCTAATCAGATTTCATTTACAGTTGTGTAATGTGATGATACACATTGAACTGATATTTTATAGAAGAAAGAATTAAAATAATGATTATACCAATTGCTGGCAATGATTGAGAAACCTGAATTGACCAGTTTTTATCTTTACTGAGGCTCATAGCTTTGTGAAGTGGATACTTAATACAGTTCTTATTTCCATCAGAAAGTTTGCAGCTTGTTAAGGTGAAATTTGCCAAAGGGCAGGCAAGATGGCTCAGTAGGTACAGACACTTGCTGTCAAAACTGATGACCTGAGTTCAGTCTCCAGAATCCATATCATGGAAGCAGAAAAACAACTCCCAAAAGTTGTGTTTTGACCTCCACAAGTACACTTTGATACATGTACTGTCACACACCTATTACACAAATAAGTTAATGAATAAATGTAAAAATATTCCTAAAAGGCAACTTGTACAAGATGACATCAGTAATAGAAAAGATGAAACACCATCAGATTCTAGCTGCCCAGACCACATACTTTAAAGCTACCAGCCTACTATGCTAGTTACTTTTCTAGTCTCAGTGGAGAAGTGACCTAGAAAGGAAGTTAAGGGAGGCTAGATTTATTCTGGTTCCTAGTTCTGACAAATGTCTTCCACCATGGTGGCGAAAACATGGTGGCAAGTGTGCTCATAGTGCTGACAAAGAAACAGAATGGAGAATGTAGACACCTAGATGGCTTCTTCCCTCCCTCCCTCCCTCCCTTCTTCCCTCCCTCCCTCCCTCTCTCCCTCCCTCCCTCCCTCCCTCCCTCCACCTTTTTATTCATTCTAGACCCTTGCTTGTTGGGTGCTGTCAGGCTATTCTTGGTGGTTCCTCCCTCCTCAAATAAATGTCTCTGGAAATATCCTCATAGACAGTCCCTAAATTTTATCTCCTAGCTAATGCTTCCTGCAGTCAGGTTCAAAGTGAAAATTAACCATCACAATTACCTTTGCTCTTTGGTGTTTGTTCAAGAGCCAACACTGTCTGCACCATTGACACTCCTGTCTGTGCAGAATCTCAGGTTGTAGGAATAATTCACAGTGACTTGCTGAAAGCTTTCCAAGTTTTAGCACTGAAAGATTTTTATGCAAGCAACTTTTTAAATTTTTATTTATTTATTTTCTGCCAGTACTAGACATTGAGCTAGGACCTCCGGTGTGTTGTGCAAGCATGATACCTTTGATCTACAGACTCAATGCTTATCCAGACAACTCTTCAATCTTGATAAATTCAGTGCCTGCTCCATGAATGATGAATGAGACCCTGTACTCTAAGTACCCTTGATGACTGATCTTCCTGGGACAAATAAGAAAATACTAAGCTTTCAATTTTATGTGCCGAATGATTATTTTCTACAATGACTTTGAACCAAGTCCTCTGAATGTGGGTGCCAGCTAGGAGGCCAAGACAGTCTATGGGACCTCTAACAGTGGAGCCAGTCTTTAACCCTAGAGCACAAATGGACTTTGGGAGCCCAGTTACTATGGAGGGATACTATTGCAGCCCAGATACAGCAAGGAGGGCCTAGGCCCTCCCCCAAATGATATGATGGACTTTGAAGGTCCCCTGTCATGGGTCTCACTATCCCTGGGGAGGAGTTGGGGGATGGGGTGGGGGAGTTGGTGGGGAACATGGGAGGATGGAAGGGCGAGGGAATGGGGGTGGATGGATATGTAAATATGAGTAGTAATTAAAGAATTTAAATTAAAAAAAGAAAAAAATGAGATGTTGGAATCAGTTTTGTTTTGTTTTGGGCACTGATAACCACAAATGAGCAGGTTATTTGCATTGCAATCAGGAAGGAAAACTCAGATTTATCTGACCTTCTTCCTCCCCAAACCAACTTTTCTTGGCAACACATTGTACTATTATAAAAGAAGACACACTTAGTGTCTTTACTTACTCTGATTTGAGCTACCAATATAAAAACCTAGACAGAAATTATTCTCCCTCATTGCTGCAGCAAGATGTTAGCTGTAAGTAATCATGGTTTCAATCAGAAGTGATATAAATGTGTATTGATAAAGGACAGGCCATTTCTGACACCTACCTTGCAGGTCTTGGCTTGTATTCTCACTAGATTAGAATATAGTATCATTTTATTAGTGGAGAATTCATTCTTCATACCCTGATTTAAGTGGTATGGCTCAGGTAATAAACCTTTCATATTTCATGCATGCATTTTTATGCCCTGGATGTTGCAGATAAATCTCTCCCAGCATGAGAAATCCCAGGGGACATAACTAGAAATTGAAGAAAGTTGGCAATGACTATTTGTGTCTTACAGTAGAGATTAAACACAGTTAGACTAGAAGAAACCTTAGGTAAAACACAGCCCATCTATTTTATGAATTAGGAAATTGAGACATATCAAGATTGGATTACTTCCTTTGGCTGTCTAGAAAGTTTGTGGTAAAGGCAGGCTCAGAACTTAGTGTTACTAAGAACAGTACTTGCAATATTGGATTTAACTCATGTTACATGAGAAATTAATAAATATATGTTACCTAGAGAGAAAATTTTAAGCTGTTATTAAAAATTACATAACATGAGATGCTTGTTTAAATGATGCTAAAAAATGGTATTCAGAAAGCTTCAGTCAGGATATACTGAATTTTCCCCCTTTCTACTCATGCTCACATAGCATAGTCAAGTAGCAATAGATGGGCCAAGATTCAAGAGTTATGTTCTATGTTTGGTGCAGCTTTGTACTCTAGCTCAATTTACCTGTAGTTCTATAGACTAGGCTGTGCATGAACATTGGGGCTAAGGTCAAAACTATGGTCTTGGGAAGATATATTTATCCTATAACATTTATAAAGATTTATTTTAGTGTGTGTGTGTGTGTGTGTATGTGTGTGTGTGTGTAGCCTAGTGGTTGACATTGAGTATATTCCATTTGCTCTTCACTTTCTTTTGAGACTGGATCTCTCATTGAACCTGAATCACATTGACATAGCCCGACTCGCTGGCTAATGAGCAATTGGGGTTTAACCATGTTTGCTGTTCCAACCCTAGTGTTTGGGTCACAGCCATGCACTGCCATATCCAGTTCTGAACATGAATTCTGGGCATCTGAGGTCAGGTCTTCATGCTTGTACAACTGGCACTTTACCAACTAGATCATTGCCTGGCCCTTTACTTTTAATTATAAAGTCCTTTCACAAACAGTTCTTTCCCTAGTTAAAGTGAATGATAAAGGCATGGTATAATTTCTGTGGCTAAAACATTAACATGGCACCAAAAAAAGAATCAGTGGAATATTCTCACAGCTGTGTAATTGTTCCTGTCAGAGAAGGGGAGGAGAGTATGAGGCAAGGGATCTGACTCATGAGAAATTACAAGCATGAAGATAATTTGGAAGGGAATGGAGCCACAATAAAAATCTGCAAGTCTTTATTTCAAATTCCAAGGTGAAATGCAGTAAAATAAGGAAACAAAAGTGTAGGGAAAGTCAGCAATAGTGGCAAAGATTTTTAATCTTGAGGAGAGGAAGCGCCTATCTCCACAGGGAAAGTAGGCTGTTTAATTTTTTTATAGAGAGAATAAGACTATTAAAGGGCTTTATCATTTTTACTAACATTAAAAATACTTAGAGCAGAGGCTTAAAAGGGTATGTACAGTAACTTTTGTAAAGGTATTGTAATCTGAATACAGAATTTCTGGGGTTGAGGACTTTGTCCCAAGGTGGTAGCCTGGAACTACTTTAGCAGGTTCTAGGAACTTTATGAATTGGGGCTTATCTGGATGAAAGTATCAGAAGCCTGATACTTTCTAGCTGTGGAGCTCAGGTAAGCCTATGGAACTTTATCTCAACTCCCTCAATTTTAAATATTTTTTAAAAAGAGGAATAAGTCAGTTAACAGAGGTAAAGACTTATGTGTATCTACTGACTGATAGTGATCATTTAACAGATATTAGCTGTGGCTACATTAAGGAGCAAACACTGGGCAAAAATCAGAGTCTGTTAGTGCATCTGTTGTCCCTATCTGAATGCTAATTAATTATCTGACAGGCAAGGTTAGTCTTCTTTGGAGATTACATTAGTTTCCTCACATGACCCTTGGCCAAATCAATCTTTAGTAGACAGATACATGACATCTGTTAAAGATAGCATCTCATCTCTTAGACAGTCACTCTGATCTCAGACTTCTATTCCTAATGCTTCATTAATTGTGCCATTTCCCCCTAAATATTCTGAAAATCCCCCTTAGCACTACTAATGTAAATTCCGAAACACAAAGTTAGATCTTTACAGTTGGGATGGCTTTACTTTTTCCTAAGTAGCCACTATATGTTCTGCTCCTGTTGATTCAGGCCCTCCAGTGGAAGAACTGTTCCTTGAACACAGTTTGAGAAAATGAATTTCTTGTTAGAAGCACACCTATACATTTACGTCCACCACAGCGACCTTAAGGCATACACTTCTTCTGTGCTGATTCCTCTCTCTCCTTCACATCACAGAGTCTTTCGTTTTGGTTACTTGGTAGTTAGAAAAACTCAGAGAAAAATACCAGAAAACCGTCAAGATTTATAAATTATAAAGCACATTGGATGCACATGGCTAATTAAAGAATGTCTGAGATAAGGGTTTGAAAATCACTACTAAGGAGAGAAATTCCTGCTTATTTGACGAAAACATGGGAGCAATATTGGGAAGAAAAGGTTCTAGGAATGGGGATTGGACAATAACCACAGACATCAGCAGGGCAGAGTTATACAGTTACAGATGTGTTCTGCCAACATGTGTGGTGCCTGGATGAACTAATCCACAAAAGAGGAAGTTTGCCAGCCACACAGATGGTGGTACCACACTGAGTGCTGCCATCCAGAGTCATCCAGGGAGGCAGGCCTGAGAGCTGGCCTCGATGTTGTAGGCTGCTGGGAAATGGCAATTACACTGATTTAGATTTTTTCTCCTACAACTTTACATTCCACCATTTCACAGAGTTAACACATGACATAACCAGCCAGCACAGGCAGGATTGGAAACTGGAACATTCCTCTGGTTGTCAGGCTGATGGGGGACATGAGATCCAGCACCAAATCTTTTCTAAAAACATATGTGGTAGACAGGGAATATGTTTCCTGAGAACCGTGCTTCCCTCCAACCCCCAACACACACACTAGACATGTGACTAAGATCTTTTTTTCCAGGCTGGGCAAGATTAATGCCCTGATGAGATTTGCTACTTGACAGAGAAGCAGACCCCAGCAGGGATCACCAGAATAAAAATTACATATGAGACAAAGTATTTGGAACCTTTGTGAAGGAAGCCAGAGACGATATCCATCCCATATGCTAGGGGAATTCACTTAGAAGATAAAATATTGAGCAAACTGCATTTGGGGAAAAAAATCATTCCCCACCAAGAAAAGAAAAAAAATGACATGTGTTATAAAGAGTTTCATAAAGGTGGCGTTTTGCTTTGAAATGGGGGAATTATAAGGAAGAGACCCAAACCCAAGAGTGGAGGAGAAATGAGCCAATGGGGAGAGAACTTGGTGGGAGAAATACTTGAAAAAAGATAAGGGAAAGTCAATGTGACATTGAATCAAAGCAAGGCAAGCTAAAAAAAAGAACAAGTTCTAACACTAAGAACAAGCAAGTCCTTAGGGCCTCTGAAGGGAAAGGGGAATCACCCGAATAGCAGGTTTTTAAAAAATGAGAAAGGTTAACTTCAAGAACATGAAATAATAGAGTATGAGGCTGAAGCTGAAGCTGAACAGGGGTTCAGCTGCACTAACACCCCATTGTTGCAGTTGCTCCTAAGCCTGATGTTATTTCTCCATCTTATGCAATTACAGCTTAAGAGATGGACCTGAGAGATGACTTCATGGTAATTTGTAAGAGTGTGTGTGGTGAACTAGTTCTACAGACCTATGTAAGGTGTGTGATAGGAACAAAGAGGTAAGCTTTTGGTGAAGAGGATTTTCTAAATAAATTGAATGTTGGTTTCTGTTTTTAATTTTTAGTATACCTGCTTTAAACGTACGGCTCCAGTTGAACCTCAGGAAACAGTTTGCAAAGGTACACAAGAAAGATGTAAGTGGGATGATGACCCATTGTTTTGGTTTGTTTTTGTTTTTTCAAGACAGGAAAAGGGTTTTTTTATTGGGGGAAAGTGAATGAGAAAAAGGGGGAGGGGAGAAGGGAGACATACTGGCTAGCAGAAGAGGAGAAGCAGAGAGAGAGAGAGAGAGAGAGAGAGAGAGAGAGAGAGAGAGAGAGAGAGAGAGAGAGAGAGAGAAGCAGAGAGAAAGATGGGAGATGGGCAGGACCCTTTTAAAAGAGAATGTAGTGAATGTGTTCAGGTGGTGCTTACTCTTAGTGGCTGCAGCTAAGGGAGTATCCAAACAGAACCCCAAAGGAAGTCCAGTACAGATGCCTGAATGCTAACACAGAGGGAAATCTAGTCATTCTTGCAGAGTTGGGTGCCGTTGGAAAAGTAGTTGTGATTCAGAACATGTTTCTCCCCCTCTCATTAATACCGCCAAGTGAAAGCAAAGCAAATAAGGAAAGTAAGACTTTGTGAGGCATGTCTTAAACACTCCATAGAGAAACCTCTTTGTTACCAATCTCTATCTCTTATGGGACTGGTACATATATTTTTACCTTTACATCAATCTGTAGTTAAGATTACATTTTTTATTTCATCCATATATTCAACAATTATTGCATCCTCACTTTCCTAAAACCATGATTTCAAGCTCATCTCACTGGGCCTGATTTCCATGTTGTTAAGTAACAGCTGAGAAAACAAACTGAGGAATCAAAGACCCTTACTCTGACGACAGCCTCTCAGACATGCTCCAGTCCTTAGGTGAGTACTACAGACACGAGTGAGGAAGTGTGCACACAAATATGCAGATAGGGCCTGGTTTAGGGCAACAGACTGGAAACTGAAGCATATAAAGCCATACAATTAATATACAATTTAAAATATAAATTAATTAATCCGTGATGTGTGTGCACACACTCTGGTACACCTGTATAACAGTATTCATGTGGAGATCAGAGGACAACTCTCAGCACTCATGTCTTCCCTTCCCCTATTGAGAATTGGGTCTTCAAACATGGTGGCAAGCACCTCTACCCATTTAATCTCATCAGGCGCCTCAATAGTATATTTCATTTATAACATTTCACTTATAGGAAACTTTATATTTTCACACTTTTTATATCCATATTCTTTTGTGTTTCTAAGATTTGAGGTCTTTGCAAGCAGTTCCTTCATCTGTCTTTTCTAGAGGTTCTGAGGCATTTATTCTCGGTGTCTAACATCAATTATATTGCAAGTGAGAGGTGGATATTGGAACTGAACCAAAATTTCTTGACCACAAGCCCAGACATATTAGCCTTCCAATGGTGTTTTTATTTTTAAAATGCTGGCTAATAATGCTTTACTATTTAGATTTTTATTCCAAAAAAGTCTATAGTAGAAGGAGAGTATCAACAATTAAAATTTGCAGTTATATATCTCTAAATATTAGAGAAAAGACAAGAAGAGAAGAGAGAGGTAGCTAGATATCTCAAGATATCTGTATCAGGGATCATTTGGCCAAGAATATTTGGGTTTTGAACATATCATAATTTGTCTTAATAAAAAATTTGGATTTTGTGATCATCTATGAAGTGTGCATGGGAATATTAGACCTATGTTGAATTCAAAACAGTAAAATAGAGAAGTGATGTATTTTACAATCCACACTGTCAGAGAAACTAGTAAACAAGGAAGACCCTAAAAGAGACAAAATTGTCCCCTGGAGAAGGGGAAAGGGTCACGATCCCCTGAGCACATTGAGAGCATGGGAAGAGGGGGGAGAGAGCTACAAGAATGAGAAGGGAAGAAGAGGAAGGATACAGAGGTCATGAGGGAGCAGAAAGGCTGAGTCAGGTGAAGAATAGAAGACAGGGTATGTGATAGGCAGGGTTTTAGTTAGGAGGGTTGGTAGGGGAGGAAGGGAGGGAGAAGGGAACTGGGATTGTCATGTAAATCAATCTTGTTTCTAATTCAAATAAAAAATGATAAAAAAAGTGATGTATTTCAAAAGAGACCACAAATTTTGGAAATTTTTTATGTGTATCTATATGTTTGTGTGTGTAGAACAAGTTTGTTCTATTGCCTGTAGAGGCCAGAAGAGGGCATTGGATCCTCGGAGGTAGAGTTTTAGGCAATTGTGAGCCACCTTACATGGGAGGAGGGAACTGAACTTGTGTACCCTAGAACAGCACCATGAGTACTTAACTGCCATATTCAGGGCCGTTTTCAATGAAAAGAAGATACAGGAACTAAGGCCGAATTCATGCTCAAAAGAAGTACCTCTAAAGGAAATGAGCAGGAATTAGGGATATCTGCCTTCTCTTTGAAGTAAGAATAAGACAAGTGGATCTATTAGGAATTCTACTTTGGGGAGTACAGGGAGGGAGTGGCTGGGCAGGCTACCTTCTGGTTTATTCTCCCGTTCCTACTAGACACATGGGAGAATCTTACAAGCCGTTTTTTGAGGACAAATACCCTGTAGTTTGAAGGGGGAGGTATCTGTGTTTATTTCTATGGGCCACAGAAGCTGCACCATAGTTGTAGTTACCAGACACTGTGCTAGGTGTGTGTCTGCTCAATCAATTTATAGGCTAGGAAGCCATCTACCTTCCAAGACCCTGTTCCATGAGGACTTCGGGATTCTATGGTCAGAATTTCTGCAGCCTCCTCTTTTGTCCTGCTTCTAGTGGGCAAGGTGGTCCAGCTCACATGTAAACCTGGGAACTCAGTTCATTTCCAATAGCTCAAGCTCCGTGGTCTAAAGGAACAAAAACCACTGCCATCAGTAAATAAAGGTCACCCATCTGGCAGCAGCTTGTCTATTTGGCTCAGTTATGTTTTTCTAATCAGTGTTATAAAAATATTACAGTCTAGTATGATATTAGCAAAGTGTGACATCTGGGCTTATACAAAATATAAGAGTTGGCAGGGGGACTAATTTCCCTTCTGAAAATTTGCCATGGCAGAGAAGGGACAGAGGACTACTGACGGCTAAAAACACTATTCGGGACTCTGTTGTAATTCAGCCAGACTTGCTTTTGAGCTTAGCAGCATCCTCCAAAAGCCCTGTCTAGGAAGGGGAGGTAGGCCTACTTACCCCAGAGGATAACACTGATGGATTTCCATGGACCTCTGAGAATAAAAACCATTTTAGCACAAGAGAAAATTTTCTCTACTTATACTGCTAGGTCTTCATGCATTCTAGAATTAAATGCGACTGCTTCAAAAATAATCTGTTGGTGCAGCAGTCATAAAGCTGGGCAGCTTTTCACTGGGTATAGATGTTAGACCATGCTCTTTGGAGGGTTGAAAAATGTATAATTAAAATTTGGCATTGCTTTTAGGTGGTAATGGTTTTTATTAAATTCTTTTTAGAGTGACCCCTTTTATGAGTTCAAGACAAATGCCCTATTTATTTTCCCCTGATGTTCTCTGGGTGCATTTTAATGTACTGTAATTTCAAAGATATTGAGAACCAGCAAAAAGAATACATGCATTGGACAGGGCCGTGTGCACTTTCAGTTGGAAGCTGACTCCCCCCCCCCAAGAAATGAGAGAAAAATCAAATTTTAAAAAGTTATCTCTGCTCATCTCTAGTCATTCAATTTTGGGGAAGGCTCAGGCACTATCAATGCCTGGTGGTACTTAGATAAGTGGGAAATTACAGTGGAAGTTTTATTTTAAATAGAGGTTTAAATAAATCCCAAAGCTTTAAGATGTTTAGATATTTAAACCATAATGCTTATTCCAGAAAACAAGGTTTAAATAGTAACCAATGTTATCGAAACAATGAAAGTCCAGGGTGCGTGGACTCTATGTTGGTAACAGAGAGCAACAGATTTAGGAGGGGGAAGGTTACACAGAATTTCTAGCTTTTCTCAGGTAAGTAACCGGTCAAGATAACATCAGGGGACTCTCTACACTGCTCTCTGATCTGCCTTCCCATCCTTCCTCAGTGTGAAGCAGTCTCTGGCTGGGGAATGTCTTATTGTGGCTTTGGATGCTCGCAAAGCAGAGAGCAGGGATGCCATTTCTCTTTTTCTCAGGAGGAACATCAAGAGAAAGCTTCAGGGGACTTCCAGGTCAATGAGGCAGTGTGGGACCATGCCTGGAGGGCTGATCTTTAGGCTGAAAGCCATTAGCTCTTCCCAGCTAATTACCACCACTCAGACCATGAGGCCTTGTCATTTGTCATTTTCTTCAGGCTCTCAATAATTTTCATTCCTGTAGTCAAGGGACCATGTGCATTTTCAATTTGTGGATAAGGTCAAAGAAGTCCTGAAGAGGTACATACACTGGGTAGCATTGACTTTCTGGCATGGGATCCACCAAGTGGTACTAGTTTCACACAGGACTGGCTCACTTCATCCAGTTTGTTGTTAGTTTAGAGAAGTGCCACTTGCTTGCTGTGGACAGATCAGCTGATGCACATATTTGGCAGAGACATTTTCTGTCCTCTCTCAGACATGGTTGTTATCCTCATTGCAAGTCTTCCCTGACCTTTTGCAACTGCCACTGTTGCTGCTCTGTCATAGAGTCATTCTGGGGCATCTGCCACAAGCCTCAATCCTTTGGAATAGAGGACTAGATTAAGTCAACAGCTTCTTCTTTGACCTCTTCCTTCATTGGGCACCACTTAACAACTCTGCTGTGTGTTACCTCAGCCTGCTTTCTTAGGTGTGAAATGAATATGCCACTCTCTAAAGATAATACGCCTTAAGTGATATCTTGGTTCTCTTCTAAATAAAGATACTTTCATTTTCAACTATGTTTCCATCATAGTGTTAGCCTTCTTTTACCTGAATGTAGAGCAGACTCCATAGGTCTTCCCATTTGCTCTGCTGCAGTATTCACACTGCTGTCTTCAGGACCCCAGTTCTAACCCCCATTAACAAGTTCTGACTTACTTTCTGAATGCATTCCAAGTGTGAGTGCAGTCTGATTCTGAGAAATCTCTAGGGTATCTGCTGTCTCTGAGACCCAGCACAGTGGCATGATGAACTTCCTCAGGTGTGGATTCTGAAGATACTTTACCTAGGCCCACTGCTTTCTAATGGCATAGATGAGAGTAGAGGAACCAAAGAGTGTCCTCTTCCGTAATCCTGAATTGAGAAACAATGGATGAAAGAAAAAATTTTTAATATGTATTGAATGGACATAGTGACAGAAATTTATAGACAGGAAGGTGGATCTGTGGTGTGAACTGAAAATATCCTGTTCACTCCTTAGGATACTGTCAGATAGCTTTTTGCCTAAGTGGGAAGATGGAGGCTCAGAGATGTCCATTGATTTATTAAGATTATATAACTAGTAGATGGTAGATTTAGGGTCTGGTCTTAGATAAAAGTGATATGGAGGCTCCGTTCTTATGTGGACACCGAGAGCTCAGCTCCATAATCAGCCTTGCTGCATCTCTGTGCCACATGAATCTGATTTTGTCAGTTTTGTTTTGGCTGTGCTGTGGTCAACAGACAATCTCAAATCATAATAGCTTACCAAAACCATAGCTGATCCTCGAGTTCAATCTAAGTTATCTACCTGTTGTGTTTTGCTGAAGAAACATGTCCCACTTGGGATACTCAGTTCCTAATGCTAAAGGAGTAGAGTAAGACTGCGCTGAGATTCTTTAGGCTTTTACTTTGGTGCATGGCTCATCACTTCTGATCATACCCATTGGCCTAATCACTGGCCACCTGTAGCAATGCGTAATTTTGCTGCACTGAACTGAAGGAAAAGTTTCACATGGACAATACAATTCATTGTATCTGGCTTCTCCATTATGCACACAGTAGGTTCAGGGACACCACATCTTTCTCCATTTCTCCCTACCTCTCTAGCTAGTGTGTTTCTGTCTCTCTTTCTAGATCTTCCTTTTTCCTCTCAAAATATTAGTGTATTCTAGCCTGCATTCTTGGCTCTACTTTCTTTCTCCACCCTGAAACTCTGGTGACCTCATCCAGCAAGGATTTAATTACCATCACTGTGTTGATAAGTCTAATTTATCTTTTAAGTTCTGACCTCTCTTTGGGCTCCAGCTATCTTATGTTATCTTTGCTTGGAATTCTAATGTATGGCTCAAATACAGTATTTCCAAACTGGGATTTCTGATTCCTATTTGTCTCTACCCAGCCTGGCAATGTTCCCTGTTGCAGAACATGGTGCCATTCTCCATCCAGTTACTCAATCAGTATTCTAGGTTGCTTCTCTTCCTTCTTACATGAAACCATCAACAACACATATTATTTATGTCTGTCAGATAAGTTCTCACACACCCACATACCTAAGTTGTACATGCCAATACACTTACTTGGGTACCATTACCTCTCACCTTAAACCAAGCAAGAGTAAAGTGACTGGGTTTTGTATCCTGTTTCTTTTCTCCTTATAGCTCACACTTCATGTACTAGTCCAAATGATCTCACCAAAACACAGTTAGACCCCTTAATTTGCCAAGATCCTAACCATCGAATATAGGAAAAATATAAATCAGAACATCCAGGCCCCGTATAACCTGACACTTGTTCATTGTGCTGAATTAGATAGTATTCCCCATATTAGTTTTCACTAAGAACCTCAGAAGGAGGTTTTCTTCAGAAATAGGGTCTTCAAAGATATAATTATGTCACCATGAGGTTGGACTTCATTAGCATGCCATAAATCCATTACAACTGGTGTTGCCATAAAGAGACAGACACATCCAGGGGAGACATGAAGAAGAAGGCTTTGTGCAAATAAAGGTACAGGATAGAGGGATGCAATTATAAGGTCAGGAGCACCAGTGGCTCTGGAGATCACAGACATAAAGAAGAGGCATATACTGAATGAGGTAGTTCGAATGTAGTCAGCCCACATACAATCTCATAGGGAGTGGTGCTTTTAGGAAGCATGGTTTTGTTGGAGTGGGTCTGGCCTTGTTGGCAAAGTGTGTCACTGTGGGGGATGGGCTTTGAGATTTCCTCTGCTCAGGATACCGCTCAGTGTCTTAGTTCACTTCCTGTTGTATTCTGATCAGGATGTAGCCAGCACTATGTCTGCCTGTGGGCCACCATGCTCCCTGCCATGATAATAATGGTCTGGATCTCTGAATTGTAAGTCACCGCCTCAATGAAGTGCTTCCTTTATAAGAGTTGCCATGGTCTTGGTGTCTTTTCACAGCAATAAACACCCTAAGTAAGACACCAAGTCTCCCTCAGAACTTCCAGAAGGAGCCAAGTCTGCTAGCCATTTAATTTCTAAGCTATGAGGAAATATATCCCTATTATTATTATTATTATTATTATTATTATTATTATTATTATTTACTTTTCTTCTGCAGATACAGGATTAGAACTCAAAGTCTGCATGCCAGGAAAACATTTACATTTGAGCTGTATATATAACACTTAAACCTTTTTTATACTAATTATTCCTATATAAGTTTGTTATAGCAGCCCTGATAATCCAACAAAAGATTTCTTGGCTCATCCCTCCCTTCATGAAATGCTATCAAGTGTCTTTCCCACCCCCTGCCCCACAACCTAGTCTTCTTCAGGGCCTTTGAACTTGAACTTCTCTTTGCATCCTACAGCTTTCCCAGGATTCAATCCTTCCCAGAGCATATGCCTCTGCTCCTCCTTATGCACCCATGTTCTACATGTTTTAATAATATTTTATTTGAATATATTTAGAAGGTGTTGACATCATGTACTCTTGTCATCAATTTCCATAAATAGGATATCTCCCTGTAAGAGAGGTATTTGTGTCTGAAGTCTCAGTGGCAGAGATAACAGTATAAGTTTCTGTATGATTGACAGCTAGACTAGATTGGCTTCCTCCACCCCAATTCATGTCTACTTGGAACCCCAGAAAGAGAACCTGTTAATAATAGTCTTAAAGGATGTTTAATTCCAGCTCAGGGTAAAATTTTGAGAGTACTAAGGGTTTACTCACTGATTAAAATTCACTTTGTGTTTTCTTCTCTAAAAAAACCTAAAAAACAACAACAAAAACTGGCAGCAAATACTCTATCTTTGCATTGTTATAGGGAACAAGGGCCCATGCCTTTCACACAGAGGACTTTACAGGTGAGTTATCTGCCACTTCCAGAGTTCATACATTAGAAGAAATTCTGTTAGTAAGGATGCAGTTCTCACATGGTTCCTAAACTGTGAACTGACTGATAATTCTCTAATTTAGATTAGAAGTCCAGATATGAGAAGCCTGCACTGAAAATGGTGTGACAGGCTTCCAGGTGAGCTTTTCAACATAGATCTCTCTAATAACAGGAAGTTCTGATGATAACGGATAGCTGTGTGGTATCATGTGGCTTGACCACATGATAATGTCCTTAGTACCTAATTAGGAAAATGGAAATGTAGCAATATAAATGTTATTTGTAGTTTGAAAATGCAAAGCTCTGTGGTTAACATTAACTAAGTAAACAGCTGAGAGTACTCATGTCACATGGCTCTGAGATTGTTTTCATGCACCTTACATGTAAGCATCAAAACAGTTAGTTACAGATTAGTATCGTATATCTCAAGCCATCCAAAAGAGGAAGTATATAAACAGCTACCTGTTTTGAGAAGATACATCTGAGGTCCCTGAGAGCAAGACCTAGAAAATGGCAAATGAGGCCTAGGAGAAGGCATATCTTATCAGGAAGATCTCCATGTGAATAGGATGTACCCTTTTCCATTGCCAAGAACCCCAGTGTCTGCAGATGCTAACCACTGATTAGCATGCTAAAGCTCTGTGACATCTAAGTTCACAAGTCCTAATAAACTAAGAAAGACCCAGGGTGAGTGAAGTTCTTCTCATTGCTGTCTGTCTTACGTACCTTTAAATTTCTGTGACAAGATACCAAGACTAGGACAACTTATAAAAGAAGGCATTTAATTGGGGGTGGGGTTGGGGGTGGGGCATGTGATTCTAGAGTTAGAGTCCGTGGCTATCATGATGGGAAGCATGGCAACATGCATGCAGGCAGGCATGGTTTTGGAGTAGTAGCTGAGAACTTAGGTATTGAAAGAACAACAATGAGACAGAGAGAGCGGGGAGAGGGCAAGGGAAAGAAAATTCTAAGTTTGGAGTGGGCTTTGGAAACCTCAAAGACCACACCCTGTGACAAGCCTCCCTGCAAAACAACCTCCCTTCCATAATCATTCCAAAATGGTTTCACCAACAAAGCATTCAAACAGATAAGCCTATAGGAGGTATTCTCATTCAAACCATAAAAATGTCCTTGAGTGCAGGTTGCTTATGGCCCAAAATCCACATAAAAGAACAATATGAACATGATGAGAATGAATGAGGAGAAAGATTTAGATTGGAAATATGGAAGGCTGTGTGGACAACTAGGTACAACAACAAATTCTCCACGACAGAAAATTTTTCATCAGATTTTAAAAGTGGAACATGTAAAAATACATAATTCTCTTTCATTATAAATCTGCCTCCACTAGGGACCCCTATGATAGAAGCTGTGTAATACCCAGCCTCTCAGGGCTGTTCCAGAAAGGAACTCTTGTCCCCATCCTGGAATAGAAGGCAGCCCTTCAGGCAATAAGCCTTTTGAGGGAATGCTGCCTTCGCCTTCTCTCTCCCTAACTTCCCTATCAATTCTCTTGATTATTTACTTCACATTCTATCTAAAAAAATGAGCTAAAGCAAACTTAAATTATACAGCTGAATTTAAAGTAAGTAATGCTACATTCTTAAAACCTTTTAATAAAAAAAAGTCTTTGAGAGCTATTAATCAAGCCAAAGGCCTGATACACATGGGTTAACTTTAGCTTCATTTGTGCCCTTGTCAGTTTCTTTGGACAATGTTTTATTTATTTTTATAGTTGTTGGTGTCCAGTTCATTCCTATTCTTGATTTCTTTTGAAATACTTCATCACTGGTGCATGAAAATGCTTCTAATTCTGTGTATTCACATTGCATACTGTGACCTTTGTTGATTATCTTTACCAAAAAGGTTAAAACCCTAAGGTTATGTTTTCAGCACAATCATATGCACATACACACATTATGTAATCATACATGCACTCATATATATATATATATATATATATATATCTATCCCTATATGTTACTATGATTACTGCCTCTTATTTTTATTAAAATATTTCTTTAGTAGTAGAGCTGGTAGAGTGTAGTGATAATAACGATGATATTAGTAAAACATTGACTACAAAGGCATTTCAAGTATTCTGTGCACCACTAATAAGTTATTTACATAGAGAAGCACAGAGATGGGAAATCACTAAAGCCACATCAATATGTATAGCTGGGAATGATAACATTGTTACTATGAGTATCCAGCACTAGCTATATCCTTGAAATTTCAGAGTATCGAAAATTTTGAAGTAAAGTAGAGACTGTCCTCAAACCACAGTTATAATAACAACATGAAAGGTCATGGATGACATAGATCTTTTAACTTTGCCAGTTTATTTCATGAAATTGATTCAGCAATCTTCATGTAATTTAAGATACAATAAATCATAATTTGAAATACTCTTTGCATTTGGCCAAATTCATATGTATTAACCCCAAATTGTGACTTCAACCTTGAGTTTTAATTGCACCTCTGTTTTAGATCAGAAAGGGTCACACATTTCACTCTGGTTTAAGTCTGGAATGGGCTCATACTTTCATTCTATACCATGGTATCATCTAGAGTTCCGCATATTCAAACATGAAAACTTAACCCCAGCCAAAATTCAAAAAAAAAAAAAAAAAGAAAGAAAGAAAGAAAGAAAGAAAGAAAACTTACTAAATTAGATATTTTGGTTTGGGTTGAAACTGGATCTCTTTCTTCACTTAAGTGTTTCTGTGTTTCTGAGCTTCATCTGTTGTAAATTAAATAATGCGTTTGTAAGAACGAAGAAAAACAAAAATCATTTCCTCTCAAGAAATTAGTGTTGTCAACTGAACTTTCTGACCCATTCATAAACCACCTTAACCCCATTCATTCTCCTGCCTGTATCACGGACTCCCCAGACACTGGCTTGCTCACAATCCAACCTGAAGTTTGGGAGTTCTGGGCCTTTTCTGAATCATCTCCTTATACTTTGTGCACGTGATTCATATTGCTGGATTTCAAATTGACATTTCATCTTGTGTCCCACCAAGCGTTACCTTAGTCTGTGACTCACTGATGTCAGTTGGAAGTTACCTCAGAGCTAAATTATTTCATATTGGCCGCATGTGCATGTGGCTTTTGCTCTCATATTTTTTCTCAATTTGCTCCAGCAATTCACAACATCCAGATGGAAATGAACATATTGAACACTTGAATAGAAATGTTTGTGTTGTTTGTGCAGGAAGCAGGACTCATTTCATTGCACACAGAAAAGGTTGTTTTCATTTCTGTTAGAAGTTCCAAATGAAATAAAATCTTGGCCTCTCTGTTCCTCTGCAGTAGTTAAGCTGATGCAGCAGATACTTTGGTTTTAATTATTTATGGATGAGCCATGAGAAAAGCCTGCCAAAGGTAGCAGAGGAAAACTAATAGCTGGCATTGCACATCTGACCTTGAAACCATCTGATTGAAATTAATTACCCCAAGTTTTAAAATCTCAGATTCTTCTTCTGTTGGTGGTAATGTCCTTTTCAAGTGATAATGAATAGCCGCACTGTCTTACTGTGAACACTGCTTATCAAAAATATTTATTTCACAGTATTTGGCCCATTTGATCTTGGCAAAAATAATCTTAATTTGTTTTATTTTTCTCTCTAGTTTTTGCATATTGTGTTATGATAACTTTTAGCCTATGACATCCTATAAAGGTCAGTGTTATTATATGGAATGATTTTTATAAAACCAGCTCAATTTAGAGCTGACCTCTAAAATACTTTGCTACCAGAGGTACAAATAGATTGGTTCATGTCTTTTCTTGCATGGACAGTAGTGTGTACTGAATGAGATCATCTAGACTGGAAAATTTATTTTTATTCTTGCTAACTCTAATTAGCCTTTTAAGGAGAGGGTATCTGGTGAGAATGGGTATGGTACTAACTCCTGAAAAAATATTTAAGTTACGAAGGCTCAAGCTGTTTGTTTTTATGCATTTAAACCTTAACTAGGATGTTGCCATCAGCACTGCAGTTTTCTGCAGTCTCTGGGACAGTACATGTTTGGGAACATATCATTGGCAGCTAGGGCAAAGTTCCACAAGAACAGTTTCACTTGCAGAGAAATGAAAAGTACCACACTGGAATGCCAAAAGAATCCATGTATAATAAACAATAATTAAACAGGGATTATTAGGGTGGCACATTTACAATGTGAGAGTTGAAGTTCTGTCAACACCTTATAAAGCCAAGAAAGTAATTCAGAGGAAACATTTTCTCTGGACTGAAGAACAAGGTTTTATTCTTAGGAAGAGAAGGAGATTTGCAATAAGTCTCTTTTGGTCTTCATTATTTAACACATCTTTTCCAGAGTTTAAGATCATATAGTATTATGGAGTCTGAGACTGTTCTTGATGGAAACTTTCTCATATCCATCTCATTCCTGTTTACACATTTCATTAATATATAAATAAGTGAATATTTATTTTAGGTCAAAATTGCAAATAAGATGGCAGCCTTAGAGGGTCTTCTCGGAAAGGTAAGATTTGTTCATCTTTGTCTTTGTCATCTGTTATATCTCTTTTGATTTATTCTTCAACATACTGGCATTATGAATCATGCCAGCTGATCACTGTGTCACAATCAGGAGCAATTATACTTCTGCTGACACTCAACATTTATTCAAACACTCCCACACTTTCTCAAGAACCTTGTTGAAGTTCAGCTCTTCTCCGATTTATCTTTTTGGAGTTGACTTGAATGAAAATCACCCTGAAATGAATTAATGAACAAGAGGTAGGAAGACAGCTTTCTGTTCAATATGCTAACATACACTTCGTGTTCAAGAAACATTAAATATTTTATTCTATATATTTATAGAATATATAGAATATATAGAATATATATGTATGTGTGTTGAGGAGCATGCATGTGCCATGGTACATGAATGAAGATCAGAAGACAACTTTCAGAAATTGGTTTTCTCCTTCTATCATATGAATCCTGGAGGTTGAAATCAAGTCACAAGGCTTGAAGTCAAATATATTTACCCATTATTCAATAACATAAACAGTGTAGAAAAAAAGAACAGGAAATGAACTAACAAACAAAATCCTAGTGACTACTGAGGAAGGAGTAAGTATATAGCAATCTTCCACACTCCTTACTTCTTTGAAGATAAGCTCTTTATTTTTACTGTGTGTATTATCCACATAGCAAACTTACCCTGTGCTGTTGGAGTAACAACTCACTTTAACAGGGACAAATGGATATAATCACATTTGAGAGGGAAGACCATGTTGCCAGAAACACGAACTTTCTTGATTTGTACTTGAAACCTACGTATCTTTTCCTCATGAAAATATGACTTACATAAAGGAACAGATGCAAATGAGTCAAAGTTCCAACTAATTTGTGTTTATCTTGTACCTCTTATATGCCAGAGATGTTTTATAAAGTGGAACTAAAAGTGGATAGGTAAGACAGAAAATCTATCTTCAAAACATTTTTAGTTAGGAAGGCCATTGACTTCTAAATTTATTATTTCAAAGCCCACAGCATCCCCTCTTAACTAAAGTAGAATTACTGGCTTTAAGTATGCAAATAATTAAGTACATAAAAGCAGAAATATGCTTTGTGAAGTTAATCTATGATAAACTTTGAGACTCAATCTCTATGTGGTCCTTTCTAGACTTGGAATTTGGGGTATTTCTCAGGAACAGGAAGAACTAAGTATATGGCCTGTGCAGAGAGATGTATGGTAAGCTTCTAACTGAATCTCTCAGACAGATTATTTATATTTAACCCAAGATAGGGATGCTGACAGTGTTCTTAAAAACAAAAAAGAAGCTTGCCATGCAAATTCAGGGGCGATGGACATTTGGCCTCCATCTGCAAATTTATAGAGACGCAAAAATAATTGCCAACACTCTGGGAAATGGATGACCTCTCAGTACCAGGGGTCCCATGGTGAAAGACATAGAGAGGAAATCCTTAGAAACAAGTGTATGCAGGAATGCCTCAAGCCAGGGCACAGGAGACTCAAAGGTTTTGGATGAATTGGCTCAGTGAATAAACAATTCCCTGAATTTTTTTGTTCTCTATTAGGTTGAATAATATTCATAGACCAATAAATATTTGTGGGCTATTTGTTAAAACTTTCTTACCTCAAATATATAATGATTAAAATTTTTCCTGATTTCTAATCTCAAAATTTTTATTTGCTTTTTTATTTTCCATTTTGTTTTGGATATTTTCCCCCAATAGTTCTGAGAAGATATCTCTGGATTTCCTAGAAAAATAGATTTATCAGAACTTTTAGTTAGGATCTATAAAATAATTCTGATGTCATCTCTTTGAGCTCTCTTAAAAATAAAAATAATATGGATTGCTTGAGATAATAGTATCTTTAACTCAATAGTGTCATGTCTACCATTTAAGGAGAGTTATTCACATTTGTGACTGATGGTCATTGTTCTTATATGGAAATCAGGAAGATTTAAATTTGGTGAGTTACTGTCTTAATTTCTTTACCTGTTGTGATAAAATATTATGACAAAGGCCACTTAAAGGAGATAGAATTGATTCTGGCTCACAGTTCAGATGTACAGTTCATGACGGTGGGAAAGTCAGTGTGGCAGGAGCTTGAAGCAACTGGTTACATCCTATCTAGGACGGAGCAGGGAGAAATGAATGCAGGCATGTTTGCTTTCTCTGTTTTATAAATTCAGGATCCCACCACACCAACAAAATGGAGCCATGTTCAGTGGGTGTGTCTTCCCCCTTCAATTAACATCAGATAATCCCTCACAGGCATGCCCAGAAGCCCATGTTTCAGATTATTCTAGACTCTGTCAAATCGACAGTTAACTCTAACCTTATCAATTACAAACTGTGTAACCATCCTAAGATTTTATTGTAGGTTCCTGGGCATATTCTGATTCAATTTCTCATTTCTCAGCTAAGCAGCTGCATGCTTTCCTTCCTTAACATGCTAGAGAGATCACCCCTTCAATTTACCTGAACCAATAGACTTACTGGGAACAACTCTTGTCAGAAAATTAATTACAGTTCCCATTCAAAAATAAATATACATTGAAATTGCACTATGCCAATTCACAAGCCATTAGAAAACTTAAAGTAGCTAACTAGGACTGTTTCAAAGCACATTGCTTCTAAAAGCAAAGACTGAGAAGAGCAGAATAATGTAGTATATCAATAAATTTTTCTATTGTTAATAATCTCAAGTTACTAACAATATCCTCTAGTACAATACCTGGTATATATTACATGATTCTTTCTTCTTAGAGAAATTTAATTGTATCATTCTTTGTTCTTTTCTGCCTCCATGTTTTCTATATTACAAATTCTCTAAATAAGATATTAAGAAAACATTTTATATTAAATGATGGAAATTATAAAATGACATGTGTCTTTTCCATGACGATATATTATATATCACAGATAACACATATATTTGCCATTATTCATAGAGTAAAATAGAAGAGGCATATTATAACCTTATGAATAGCCATATTTTTTAGGTATAAACCTATGACCCAAGGCAAAAATCTCTCAAATACCAGATACAAATGCAAAACCAAAACTGTAAAAATGTTATAAACTCTTGAAGCTACAAATTAGATAAACAACTAATATTCATTCTGTCTGTATTTAAAATTAGTCTTCTATGTATACTTTTGAGCCAGAGGAGGGAATTCCAATTAACTCTATGGATACTTTGCTATTGCTGAACTAGTTTGCTCTTTTATATTGTGGCTTTTAACACCAGTTTTCATGTATTTTGTCCTGAGTAGTATATCAAACATAGAGCTAATTGTTCACCTGTAGGATTTAACCTGGGGAAGCACTAATAGAAAATATAGGCCAGATATGTTGATGAATATTCATATCCCAAGCATTTGGAAGAGTGAGGTAAGAAGATTGCAAATTTGAGAACAGCCTGGGAAGCATAGTGAGATTTTTGTCTCTAAAGAGTCAAAAGGGCTAGCTAAGTTAATTTAGTAGGAGCACACTTGAGACTCCGGACTCAATGATTCCCAGGACCTCAAAGTATATAAGTGATGGGGGAAGTCCCTCTGTGTATATGTTTGTCTTATTGGTTGATAAATAAAGCACTGTTGGCCAATAGGGAAGCAAAATAGGTGGGATTAAGAGTCAAGGAGGATTCTGGGAAATGTAGTAAAGCTAGCGATACTGTGTGATCCTGGGAAGAAAGGACACAAGCCACTGGCATTCTTGATAAGTTTTTATAAAATATATAGATTAATGGTTATGATTGATACTTAAGACAGAGTTAGCAAATAAGAAATCCTAGTCATTGGCCAGCAGCATTGTAACTAATATTAATCTCTGTGTGTTATTAACGTGGCAGTGGAACTCAGGCGCCTGGGGGAAAGAGTTATCATTACATATAACTAAATAAATAAGTATAAATGAAAATGAGTTAATACTGAATAATTTTTTTTAACCAGAAGATAACATAAATATTAATGATATATTTCCAGGTTTTAAATAAATCACCAATTCTTTTCTTTTCTGTTTCTTAAACCTAGACATTTAGGTTAAAATATTAGACTTCTGGTTGTATTGATATGTGTTGAAATGCCTCTAAGGCAGAATATAGATGACAATCTGTGATACTTTCCTGTTTACAATAAGGTTGTTACAATGTTTTGGGGATTCTAAAGAAATTCTGAGAATTATTAACAAATACATTGATTTCTCACTTGTCTTTGATATAAAATGTATTATATTCTTGAAGTGATAATATCCTTACATACATTAATTTAGTCATCCACCATCCATCCATCCATAGATGTATTCATCTTTCTACTAATCTACTTATATAACAGTTCTTCTTGGGTGGCTAGCAATGTAACTATAAGTTGAGCTGTTTATAATCTCATTCAAAGAAAACACAAAGCACAACAAACAGAAAAAAATAATCAACAGCCCAAACCAGTCAGATATCAAACATAATTTAATACGAAAAATGCTCAAACCAGGCATTTAATACAAAAAAGTCAAGGCTCAAGTCATGCCTCTACAACAGTGGTTCACAACCTTCCCAATGCTGCAACCCTTTAATGTGATTCCTCATTTGTGGTGACCTCCAACCATAAAAAATATTTTGTTGCTACTTCATAGCTGTTATGTTGCTAGTTGTAAATCATAATGTAAATAATATCTTATATGCAGGATATTGATATGAGACCACACACACACACACACACACACACACACACACACACACAAAGAGGTTGCAACCCACAGGTTGGGATCCACGGTTCTATAATTTTCTATCTATATAGCTTTGGGCAAGTTTCTAGGCTTCAATGATCTCATTTGTAGTATCTTGAGAAGGCATGCTATACTTGGGAAACACTGAGAAAAGCACATACATGACTTTACTTAATTGATTTACATTGAAAGTGCAAAGAGTGGGAAAGAACTAGGAAACATTCCATATATTCAAAGGGTTTCAAAGGTAAACTGTTGATTGTAGGAGATAAGAATTAAGATAAGATCGTGGATACAGGTGGTACATAATATACAAAGCCGAGGTAGAGAAATCAAGGGCAATTTAGAAAAGGCTGTTTGAGGTGACTGAGTTAGGAGAGACAGGGGAAGCTGGATTACAAATCAACTTGATGTCATGCCATCATGTCATGTCATTTTTCCTTGAGGTCTAAGGATGCTTTTTAAGAGAAAATAGCTCCTATGTCTTACATTGTTCATTTGAATTAATCTTATTATATTTTGTATGTTTTACATATAAAACATTGTGCAAGCTCCATATACATAGAAAGCTAACTATAATATATATTTCATAACCAAATCAAACTTATAAATTAAAAACAGAGTCATTGAATATTATAATTCAGAGTTTGGTATGTACTACTTTGTTTTCTGATTAATAGTGTTTGAAATGAACAGTCTCATCCAGAGCAGATTCTTTTGACTGGGGCATGTCTGCACTAAAAGTGACATGCACCATGCCATCCCTCTCAGTTTAAACCAGAAAGAAGTTTTCATTTGTTTATATGCCATGCTGAGATGACATTTGAGCTTAATATATAAAGGTCCTCTATGTGTGTTTTTATCTCAAGCATATCAGTGAACCTAGTGTCAGTAGGTTTTAATGAGACTGTGAACCATCAGAGCAATGAACATGTTAAAATCTTGTAGCAATGCTATGACATTTTCACCTTAAATAATGTGTTTATGACCATCTATGCTTTAGATTGGAAATGCATAGTATTTACTTAAATGAAGAAGTCTGGAAACACAATACTAATATCCATACAAATATATTTGAAAAGTACTATACTGATAGAAAAAAAAAACAAAAAGGCAAAACATGTTGTACATGAGTGAGAGATGTATATGAAATTATCTTTTGGGAATTTCACTCTATGAGCTGTTACAGAACTTAAAATGATTTAGGCAAAAGGTGATGAAAAATGTATAGCAGCCACAGGAATGGGGAGGAAAAGATTAATGAGAAATAACATTTCATTGGGAGAATTTCCTCTTAGATTGTATGTGGGAGGCAAGGGAAATTGAAAATTCAAAGACAATTCTCATATTTCTAGTATGGATGCCTAGGTAGCAGGAGATGTCATTGGCAAGTAGCGAGAACACTAGAGATAGAGTGAGTAGGCTGTGGATAGAAAACAAGGGAACTGATTTTGGATAGATTCCATCTGAAATACAACAGCTGTTATGAGCCTGGAGTTGAGGGGAAAATCTAGGCTGAGGATAGATTTTGGCTATCCTCTGCATACCTGTGGTTGCTATCACTTTGGAGGCTATAAACTTCCCATAGTGAGAGTGACAAGAGTTAGGAGAATGCTAAATATGACTTTCCAGGGGATACTGACTCTTTAGAAGGGCATGCGAAGAAACAGATCTAACTATAAACTGATGGGGACCAGATACAGGGTATACCCAGGAGTCCATTATGCTGTGGAATGTACTTCTGTGCCTTGCCTGAATTAATGCAGCAGCCTCATCAATTGCTCTGTTTGAGTATTGGTGTTTTCAAATCCAAGTCCAAATATGAATTCCATAGTGAATATTTCTTTCAAAATAGATTTTTTTTCTTTGTGATATGTACTTAATGGCTTCCATGTTTTCCTGTTAATGTCTGACATGTGGTCCTCTACAAATTTCTTATATTTTCTGCCATATTCATATTGGAAAATATGGATTAAATAAGAATAATTAGCATCTTTATAATGGTAGCTCTATCTTTGATGCTTTCCATGTTTACATTTCCATGTTGATGGCTCATCTCTGAGTCTTTCCTTTTGCAAATATTCTGTACTGAATGATCAAAGATCATTAAGTTACTGATTTCCAAACATAGTCTGTTATCTATCTAGCTAACCAATATTTTCATCTAACTAATCTGCTCTATTACCTGCCTATCTTCTATCATTTTACCTACATGTAACTAACTCTCTTGCCATCTCTCTCTTTCTATAATCTATTGTATGCCTTTTATCTATCTACTGCTATCTATCATCTATCTATCTATAATCTATCAATCATATATCTATGTATCTATCATCTGTCATCTATCATCTATCTATTTACATATTATCTATCATCTATTCATCATCTGTCTACATATGTATCTTCCATCTAAATATGTATCTTTATTCTTTCCATAAAATCTTAATTTAAACAGCAAACTTTTGACTTGTACTCTCTACTTGGCCCCCAGTAGAGATCTTGGACTTGAACTTCCTCATTTTCCACAAAAATTAAGGTTTATTCTAAGTAATGCCACCAAAGTAAATAATGATATTGTTAATAATTTTTTTCTTTCATTCACCTCTAGTTTTAAAACATAAGAATGTTCTTAGATTTTCAATCCAAATAATGATGTACTTAAGAACTTCAATAACTATCATTTATATGCTGTGTTAGTGGAGGTTTTCCAGAGCAATAAAGGCAATGGGTTATCTGTGTCTATATGTTCATTCTTATTCCTAAGATTATATGTAAGTGTGCATTTATTGTTAGAAATTGGTATGCACAGCTGTGGAATCCAAGATATGTTAATTAGTTGTGGTTGGCAAGTAAAAGGAGAACTCATAGAAGAGTTCCAGTTTGAGTCAAAACTGTAAGAACCAAGGGAACTTATGACTTGTTTTTCAAGGCATGTCTGTCTCAAGGTAGGAAAAGGTAAATGTCACCATCTTGGAGACAGATAGAGAGGGGGAATTTGCCCATTTCTCCCTTTTATTCTCTTTGGAATTTGCAAAGATTGCAGATGCCCCACTCATCCCAATGAATGGCACAAGCTTCACTTAGACTACTGACTTAAATATTCACCTTATCCGTAAACATCCTGATGAACTCACCCAAAATAATCAGCAATGCTCCCTCACTCTTCTATGTTTAATGTCTTGTAATCCATTTCATCTGAATGAAACTTCAAATAAATTGCTCACATTATATTACTCTCCATCCCCATAGCCCTCCAATGAATTACCTGTGCTCTTAAAACTAAATCTATGCTTCCAGCCTTAGTGGTCAAGGCTACATGAGATCTGACAGGTTTGATCACTGCGATTCAGGCCACACAAGTATCTCTGTGTCCTGCATAGGGTCTTCTTTGTAGTCCTCAAGCAAGCAAAGTACTGTTGCTGAAGTTTTCTTGTCCCACCAGTTCCTGCATCACTTCTCAGCTCCAAATAAGCACACAGAGACTTTTATTAATTACAAAATGTTGGCCGATGGCTAGGGTTTCTTACTGGCTAGTTCTCTCTTAATTATTAAACCATTTCTATTAATCTAAGTATTCCCATGTGGTATTATCTTACTGGAGAAGGGTCTGGACCTGTTACTCATTCCTCAGCTACATGTTGTCTCTTCATGGTGCCTCTCTGCCTACCTTTCCAGAATTTTCATCTCCTAGGTCCACCTATCTACCTGCCTCTATTGGCCAAACAGTGTTTTGTTCATCAACCAATAAGAGAAACATATATACAGAAGGACATCCCCCATCAAAGTACTTTTCTTTTTTAGGGTCCTAAGGTTTCAGTTTCTTTTACGCTATCTCTAAAAGTTTTGTGTGACTTACAATTGATATCTCATCATTTTGCAACAGCTCTAAGCATAAGCAGTTTGGGTGCAGCAAACTCTGTAGCCATTACCTGGTTTCAGCCTAAACAGTCATCTACTATGGGAAGCTCCTGGGAAGATATGATCTTTGGTAGGTAGATCTAGAAAATAGTGGTAAGGTATGACTGACAGAGTGTTGAGAATCTGCATGTGAAGTTTACATCTATTTATCTGGGTGACATGTAACTAAAAACCATTGAATCTTAGTCTTCTGAAATAAGACATTGAAGAACCACATAATAAACAGTTACCTTGGGGCTTTGGAGAAAAGTGAGAGGTTAAGAGCCCTTGTTGCTTTTCCAGAGGACATAGTTTTGTGCAACTCCAAGCACCAACATAATGGCTCACAACTGTAACTCCAGGTCCAGTGTATCTGACCTTTTGACCTCTATGGGTACCAGGCATCCATGTTGTGTTTAGGCAAAATATGCATACACATAAAAAATAAATAAACCTTAAAAAACCCTGCAAAAATATAAACAAAAAAGTCAGTCACCATGGCTCACAACCTAGTAATTGGCTACAAAGTGTAATTCATTTTCCATCACCTTCTTCTCTTTTCTTTTTATCTTGTCCTGGAGAATTGCAAGGTATTATAGAACCATGTCTGACATCTTGGCTATATTGTTCCCATTCTCCAATTTCTTGTAGTTTCACTTTATCTACTGGAATGCCAGATATTCAGATTACCAAGGAAATGAGGAATGTTTTGGGATGACTCCATGTCTAGGTAATTCTACTGATAGCCTCTGAACTTTGTCAGGAGACCTTAGCAGTTAGGATTAAGAGCTAGTACATCATTTATCAGAGGAATTTCTGATAGAATATAATTTTCAGGGATCCAGATAGATTTATTGCCTCAACTCTTTTTATTTCAGCCCTGCCCAGCTCTTGAGATTCATTGAATACAATCCTAACCCACCTATGAACTCTTTGCTTTAACACTGAGTGCGGCTGTCTGACCACCATATGTGTACTTTAAAGCAGAGGTCATCAGACCATCACCCATGGGCCAAATTTGGCAAGTAGCCTGCTTATGTAAATAAAGTTTTATTGGAAAGCAGCCACATTCATTTATTTACATATTGTCTAAAGCTGCTTTCACACTATAAGGGCAGAGTTGAGTAGCTACAACACAGAACATATGGTCTGTCAACCCTAAAACATTTACTGGTTGGTCCACTACATTGAAGTTCCAAGATTCCTGGGATATAATATATAACCCTTTGTGGTGGCATCTGTTTAGAAACAACCATATGTTGGGCACTCACTGGTTGTCAGTCTCTAGGCTAGATCCTGAAGTTTGACAGGGAACAGGAGACTCTTCTCAAACAATACAGAATAAATCTATCTACTGCTGTGACACAGAGAGATGATTACCCAGTTTCTATCATTGATCTCTTCATAGAAGAAACCATGAAGGAAAGTTAGCAACAAACAAAACAGGATATATAATCCAAAAATGTTTTCATACCCAAGCTTAAATTTCTTTTTCCCCTCTGATTCAAGTACTCTTTATTTGGAAGTTTGCATGGTGAGAATAAGTTGAGGGAAAAAATAGTTATTCTCTCATTAGGTCAGATTCTGGGTCTTAGTAAATCTCTGCTGCCCAGGATAGGTTAGAAGGCAATGCCCCAAAGACAATTCTCATTTTAAAAAACTGGCTTATTAAAATAAAGTTTCTTTTGTTTGGAAATCTTTAATATTTTGTTATGTTCCCTACAGGCTCTTGGAAATACATAACCTGACCTCGTTTTGTTTGATTATAGCCACAACATATTGCAAGCTAGGCATAAGATTACTAATTAGTATATTTATTATTATATAGGCATCAGAGTTAAAGCATAGCTTTCTTCCTGGTAAACAAGATAGGCATGGATATAAAATACTTGCAAACTTGGCTCAACTTAAGAACATGTTTATTCTTTTATTTATACAAAAAAAGTTGTGACCAAAGAATTTGTTTTGAAATATCAGCTCAACTCTTAACAAAACAAATACTTTATGTGCTTCTAAAATAATTAAATTTATAGTAATAAATTGCTCATGTGCAAGAGAAAAACTTGGGTACTGTTGCTCTGGAAACAGACAACTTTTTTTTTTTTCAAATAGGGCTTCATACTTTTCTGGAGCATGCCAAGTGGACTAGACTGACTTGCTAGGGAGCCCAGAGATCCCAATGTCTCTGATCTGTGGTTCTTCCATATTTAGCTTTTTGTCGAGTAGGTTCTGGCAATGGAATTCAGGTAACTTTGCTTGCATGGTAGATGCTTTACATACTGATCTCTCTTGAGCACAGTTCTGCTTTTATTTTCTTTAGCATTCTTGCTTTCAACTCTCTCCTTTCCTCTGTCTCTATATCTCAGAGCTTTGCTCTGACATTCTCAACTGGTTTTCTTTGCTGTCTTACTCTTCTCCATAGTTTGCACAGAATCTCCCCAAATTCTCAAATATTATACTCTATTTTAGAGATAAGAAAAACTTAAACAAAAATCAGAAAACATCTTTGAGTTCTCACAGCTGGTCTTAAAAATGGTTCTGAGATTCAGTGTGTCCTATGGTTGGTTTGTGTCACCACATTGGTTTCAAAAACATTTTTTTTCTGGACTAATTATTCTGTCTGGCTTCATGTATTTCATGAAAAAGTATGTTGGAAGCAATTGAGTTTGGTTTGATGGTTTCATTTGGAGAGATGGTTTCATTTGGAAGAAGGTGGGATTCCAAAGCTAATAATCAGATGATTGCAAAACCACTGGAGTGTTTTTCCAAACAAATTAATGTCTAAATTTTGCAATGTCTAGGGGTCAGCTGCCATCACTTCCAGCAGAGACTTCCAACTGCCATCAGTAATTAATTCCCTCACTATGGGTTAAAGTACTTTGTAATGGATCTCTTTTGATTGGTGTTCAGCTATAAAATGTGTTCTAAATGCGAAGACAAGTGGAAGACAGAGGCAGAATCCTCTTAATTTTTTTCTACATTAGGTTAAAATCATGGTCAGGTTGATTTTAATTTTTTTTTATTTTTCCACTCTCTTCTCCATTTCATCTGACTTTAGCAACTCCTTGGTAGACTAGGTGGGGCTACAAGCAGGAAGAAAAACATTTGTCCAGTCTTTTTGTAAATTTAAGCTCATTTCCTCTTGTCTTTTCTCAGGGGTAAACTTGTGTTTCCATTTTAAATACAAGCTCCCAACGGGCATTAACCATGCCATTTTTACTTAACTGCATTTTATTTTCTTCATTGTGATGCTTCACACACATAATTGATCTGTGGCTGTAGGAAGAAAATGATGAAACTTGCATTCCAGTAACTGTAAGCTAATATTTTATAGGCCACTGTAATGAAAATTTTGAGCACTGATATAAATCATACCTGTACATACATAATTTCATGCTTGTGTTGACAGTACCATGAATATATCATGTAACACTAGGCATTTGAATTGAACTCTCCTAATTGGGGTTTGGAGATAATTAGCCAAAGTAGAATAATATTTACCTCTATACTCTTTATAAAAGAGGACATTTATAGCCAAGGAATTGATAATACAAACAAAGGCGGGCAGGATAATTCACCACTTTGTGCTTTATTACAGAAGTAGGTTATGCTATTGGAAATGCTCAGTAATGACCACATACATATTTTAAGACATGAAAAATATTAGCTTCACTTTGGATTGTAAAGTCACAGCAATTATAACCATGGGAGCCATTAGAATCTAATTTAAATTATCTCTCATAATGATACCTACAAATATAAATTCATTTTCCTTGTTTCAGTGCAAATTAAATTATTTTTAATTGTTCTATGTTTTCCCATCCCTTCCCTCTTTTCTAACTTTTAGGTTCCTGCTTTTTTTCTTCTCTGCTTTTATATAAGAAATTATGAAGTGAGCATATTTTAACACATTAGCTGGTTTCCTTTTCTGAAATTTAGTCTTCATGTATGGATTTCCATTGCTTAATTAAGAAAGCATAGCTTCACTTATTCCTTTATCTTTGAACAGAGGGGTAATTCATTTTAGCTTCTTGTTATATCAAGCGAGATATCTTTTCTTCTGATTTAAGGGTCTCTGTTCTCCATGCCATAGAAGATTAAATATTTACCCTCCATGATTAATTAAGAACTTAGAAGGTAGGTGGCTGGAGAGTCCTGTGCCTACAGAGATGGATGGTGTATTGCACACCTTTTAAATTGATACTGATTTTTATTAGGTTCATTTGCCTAATTTGAAGAGTGCATTTTGAGCTGCATAAAATTCTTTAGGGTTGCTCATCTTCATAATTTCTACATCTTTTGTATCTATGAATGTTTAATTGATTTTCCTCCATTCCATTTTTATTGATGGCTCTATTCATTTGTACTCAGTTAAACCTCTGGAGATTAGAATAGCAAAGGTTGACCAGTTATCCTTTTCTGGACAGATTATCACAAATGAGTAGCCTGCCTTTTAGGAAAATGCATATTTTCTTCCTTGGCTACCTCTGGTAGGGATCTAAGCTCTTTGGAGGGAAGTTAGTTTGGCTGTTAAGTATGTTTTGTCGACTAATGAGGATCTGGCACCCTGGGACACCTAGAATACAACAGTTTCCTGAGTTTGAGTGTGTTTGAAAGGGAACATGTAACTAGTGCTATCATTTCTCTCTTTGTGACTAAAACCTGCAGTTTTATAATGTGTTGTATTTTTTAATCTACTAAGAAAAATTGAGCTGCCACAGAGAAGATAATTTTATTCTGTGTACAATACAGTGTCTACTTGAATATTAATGAGAGAGTAGATTAGGCAAAATTTGGTAAGTGAGGAACATAGCCAATGTGTTGATTGATATTAGTATTCAGGCATCTATACTGGCCTGTCCTTGGGTTCTGACAGGATATGCCCTCAGGTGCAGCTACTAAGAGCACCACCTGTGCATATTCACTATGTTCCCTTTAAAAGGGCCCTGCTTCCCTCCCATTCCTCTGTCTCTCTTTCCCTCCCTCTCTCTGTCTGTCTGTTTCCCCTTTCAATCTCTTCCTCTCTCTCCCCTCCCCCCTTTCCTCTCTTCTGCTGCTCCTGTCTCCAGAGGCTGGCCTCCCCTCTTCCCTTTCCTTTTTGATGATCCCATTCCCCAATTAAAACAAAACAAAACAAAACAAAACAAAACAAAAAAACAACCCTTTGCCTGAACCCTGTTGCATGACGTCTTTCTCTTGCATCCTGCTTTTCTTAAATTACAACAGATATGCACCAATGAAGGGCAAACTCAGACTTCCAGTACAATATAGCATATACTTTTGATTGTTTAGTCTTTCTCCCTCATGCATTGTACTCCATCTTTATGCCATATGGATAATGGTAGGCTGGGTATGATTATTAACATACATAGAAATCTGGAAAATATTTGACAGTGGAGTTCTATATGGCTCTAGAGAGAACAAGCACCAAAACTGAGAAATTCAGTTCTGATCTAATGCTGTGTCACACACTTCCCAATTGTTCAAGGAGAGTGTATTCCTGCTTTAACTGATTACTCATATAGTGGAGTTGATAATAGTCAGGTCTTTTGTTCCCAGATAACATGCAGAGTAGATGGGTACAGTCATTTCTAGGGTGAAATTTAGGTTCAGTAACTTGGCCAAGGATTCACAGAGCTTGGCTTCTGTGTTCAGGTGACTTTAATTTGGAATTTGTTCAAATAGCTGAAAGAAGCAAACTGGTGCATCTCTCTGGAAAAGAAGGGCTTCTGGGTTCTGCCCTAGTGATTTGCCTCTTCCTCAACTCTAGCTTTTGTATATGCCATCCATGGCTACAAGAGAGTGAGTGATGCTGTGTGTTTTATGTCTCTCTTTACACTTGTTCTTCCCTGCAAGACAAATATTCTCAACCTGAGGGACACAATTCCTTTGGGATCAAATGAACCACAGGGTTTGCCTAAGACCATTGGAAAACAGATGTTTACATTATGATTCATAAGAGTAGCAAAATTATATCTATGAAGTAACAACCAAAACAATTTTATGGTTGAGGGGGGTCACCACAGCATGAGGAACTATATTAAAGTGTTACAGCATCAAGGTTGAGAACCACTGCTGTAAGGAAACAATGTATAATTAGTTTTCAGAGTTGTATTTTTAAATTTCCCCTTAGGACACAAGGCAGAGATGCTGATACTTACCTGAGGCAAGCCAATCAAAAGCAACAGACGAATATTCAAGTTTCATTCTGTTGCTAAAACACTCTGAAAAAAGCAGCTTGGGGAAGGGAAGATTTTATTTCAGCTTGTGCTTCCAAGTAATACTACATAACTGAAGGAAGTCAAGGCAGGAACTCAAGTAAGAACTGAAGGAGAAAGCATCTAACTCCTTCACTGTTCATTTTCAGTCAATTTCTTGTAATAGCCCAGGCCTATCTACCAGCCAAGTAATGTTGCTACCCACAGTGTGTGTGTGTGTGGGTGCTCTCCAATCTATTAAGACAATGTCTCATAAACACAGACACAGGCCAGTTTGAATTAGGCAATTCTTCAATTTAGAGTCTTTGTTCTGGGATGTCTCAAGATTGTGGAGAACTGACAATAAAAATCTAACATAAACAGGAAGGGATCCATTTCTTTTTCTTCATAGTCCAATTAAGACATCGTTGGACTTTCAGGTACTATAACTCCAACAGTGATTTCAAAGACATGGTCTTTGAGTATTCTAGAATATTAAGGTTGATTTTCACAGTGGTAGATCTGTTCTTGCATTATCTTCAGGAGTCTCAAGACACTTTAAATAAGATCCACAGGCTGGGGGCTGGAGGAATGCCTCAGAAGTTAAGAGCACTTGCTGCTCTTGCAGAGGACCTGGGTTTTGTTCCCAGTATTCTTATCAGATGGCTCCTAACCACCTGTAACTCTAGTTTCAGGGAATCAAACATCTTCTGGTCCCTATGGGTACTGTATACATATGGTGCACATACATACACACAGGTACTCACACATACACAAAATAATTGAGTTAACAGAAGGGTCCCTAGCTGGTTCCCATTCTTCACCTATTGAGACCCATCTATGGATGGAAGTGATTAGCAAAGGAAGGAGTTGCCTAAATGCTTAATGAATTCCCTCTGTTTCATGCTCAGTCTTTGTCAGTCAGTTCTAACAATCCAGCTCTGCAATTAGATTCCATCTATGGAGGAGATGTCCCCTGCTGCTGTAACAGGGCTCTTGTGTTGTTTGTACTTTCTGTTCTTTTTTGCTGTTTGTATAAGTCTCCCTCTAAATCTTATTTCTGCCTTGTTTGATGATAGTGCTGTTCACTTGAATTATTTTCAAGAAACTGATACTCAGTTTGATTGCACATTATATTTTTTATTTAAAATTCTATGACAAGTATTGCTCAGTGTATAAGGTCATGCAATGTCTGCAATGTATGTAATGTCTTTGGTTCTTTTACTTGACTTTAAGAAAAAGCTTTTAAGGTTGGTCAGATTGCTAGTCAAACAAATGTACCAAGTGTTCATCCTTATTGTTTCTGCTTCAGTTATTTGTAACAGCTTCTTGATAAGAACAGGTCAGATAATAGTGAATTGGACTCTCTATTTGCCTCTGTCCCTGATAAATGAAAAATTTTATCCTGTGTTCCTTGACTTATATCTTATACTATGAATCCATTCTGCCTTCATTTAGCATCAATTCTAGTATATTTAACTTATCACCCTAGAAAATCATTTCTTAGGAATGAGTTTTATTTTTTAATATAACATTGGTGGTTCCTTTGAATTCTATTTAAGGCCCTATTCTATTTTGAAATGGCACATTTATTTTATACCCACTACCCTACATCTTTTCTTATTATAGAAACTATCAGTAGACTCCATTCATATTAATGTAAGTACCTGAACTTAGGTTTTTTTAGTGTGGAGAGAAATAATTTTCATACTAAAATATCTTGACTTAGAATGGGTTATGCCCTTTTAAAACAATCATAAGTTGAAAATGATTAAGTTGAAAAGATTTTCACCTGTCTAGTCTATTAAACATTAGTTTGGCAGCATACATTCCTGCAAGGGGTGTGTTCTTTCCCCAAATGCTTTTTTGGCTGACTCAAACCTGTGGCTAAAGGCAGCTTCTCAGTGTCAGAAGCTGTTTCTATCAGTAGTCTAAGAAAGATCAAAACTCATAACCCAAGGCATGGATCCTATCAACATGTATTACATTGCTATTACACCATTAAGAATAAAATACACATACACATAAGATCTTATGTCAATACACCACAAATCAGAATAGCATGTGTTGAAAATCTTCATTAGTTTAATAGGCTTAAATTATTTTTTATTTCTATGGTTTTTACCTATAATTTTTTAACTGAAAGTTGATTTTGATACATGTCGCTGTACTTGGTATCATTTGATAATAATTGATAGGGGAAATTTTCTAGCCTTTGCTAAAGTCTTCCCTGGATCTTTATTTCAAGAGTTTTTCTAAGATAAATTTCAAGATGACTTTAGAAAATGGCAACTACATATAATCTCCTCATAATCTAAGGATTCTGAAGCAATTAGCTCTTCTTTGGACAGTGGCTGACAAGGATGGGGCTGTTGGGTTTGAATGTCTTTGAGCTGAAGAAAATAGCTAGAGAAGGTCAGCTTTAACTCAGAGAATTTTCCTTTCTTTGTGAATTACTTATAGCTGACAAGTAAAATGTGTTTATAATTATGGCTCCCATTGTGATCTTGTGGTCTATGTATTCAAGTGGAGTTGCTAAATCAAGCTATTTAACATGCACATTACCTCATGCACTTATTATTTGCAGTTAGAACACTTAGCATTGACTCTCAATTATTTTCCAGCATGTAGTGTGTTATCAACTACAGCAAACACACCATACAAAAGTTCTCTTGGAAGTTATTCCTCTATGCCACCTGAAACTTTTTGTCCTTTGTGTGACATTCCTTCTGCCCACTCATACCTTATCCCTTTTACTGTCTCTTTCATGAGTTCTACTATTTATGAGTTATGCCTCCAGTGATAGTTCTGTTTTACTGATCCTAAAAAAAGGACACAATGCACTGAATCTGAAGATTGAGATCTTACATTTTTGTGTTTCAGATTATATGGGAGGGAAAAGAGGTGAACAGTTGTGCATCTTTCTTTAAGGGCTTCAGTTGGAGGCTCATGGTCTACATAAACCCTTGTCCATAGAAGAGGAGATAATTTCAGAGATTCCCTAAATTTAAGGACATGGAATAAATCTGTACAACAAATGAACAAACAAACAAGACAAAACAAAAATGTAATTAGACAACTGTGGATAAACATTTTAAATGGGATATCTATTCTTTATATAAAAGTGAAATTTATACTTTTGTAGATCAGTGGCTGGAAGCCTTTTGACCCATTGAAACATTTGGAAACATCTGTCACCGTTTGGGTTGTGACAAGTCATTGTGATGCTTCTTATATTTAGTAGGTTACAAAGGATATTGCTAAACATCCTATGATGTAGAGTGACCTCCATGATGAGGAGTCAGCCAACCATGTGGTCAATAATACCAAGGTTGAGAACCTCTGTGCTGGAGATAGAGACTGAATTCTTACCACAGGGAAGAATCAAAGTGGTCTAACAACCTTCATCTTTAGGACCACGTCTTAGTTACTTTTCTATTTCTGTGCTAAGGCACCATGCCTTAGCCCACTTACAAAAGAAAGCATTTAATTTCAGATTCACAGTTCCAAAGAGTTGGAGTGAATGAGCATCACAACAGGCAGCATGACAATCAGAGAGAGCAAACTGTGAATGGCATGGGATTTTGAAACCCACAGTTACATACATCCTCCAACAATGTCATACTTCCTGATCTTTCCCAAACAGTTCCACCAACTGAGAACCAAGTATTTGATGGAGTTCATCTTATTCAAATCACCACAGAGCATATGCTATAAGAAAGCATATAGAATCCACAACCTGAAAGCAAAGAACTGAATTGTGGGAAATCTGTTCTATTTAACTTGAAACCTAATTTGATAAATTAAAAAATAAGATGTTAATATGTAACAAATTGTCCAGAACAAATACTTCAATAATCTGTTAATTCATTAGTCCCTGGATTTAAAAAATGTTTCAAATATTCTAAAGATATACTAATGAGATACAATGCAATAATTATTCAGACTGAAGATAATTCTTTCATAGAAATGCTGATTATTTATGCTTTTTTCATTAAAAATCTTTGAGTAGGTAGAAGTGTTGAGAAATAAAAAATAAGGATTTTGAAGATTTCATGAAAAGAGATGGAAAAGGGAATAAGATAAAGTTGAAGTGGAAGAATTCTAACAGTCTTATACTATAGGGGTGTTGGTGGTGATATGGATAATTTTGAAAGCCATTCCAGGGAACTAGACAAAGAAACCCTTTTGAGTTCAATATATATGAACAGTAGCAATTATTGCAATTGAAAAATGCACTGGTTTCAAACTGAACAATGAGAAATGGAGTAGATAGAAGTCTGATCCAAACAAGAGGAAGAAAAGAGAAAAACATACACACAGCAAAGTGGTGAAACATAAGTTTAGAGGGGTTTGCCTACAATGAGAGATGCCTGCAATGATTTTTTTGACCCAAGGTTAGAAACTCTCCAATCAGATAGAGATAAATGGTAATATTGGTTGCAGATGTGGTTTGGTATTCAATAAATATGTTGCAAGTTCTTCTTGTACACAGCCAAACTATACATAAAGCCCCTGAAGTTGAGTGTGTCCCTAAGCCCAATTCTGTATAGTAGAACCCTGAACAGGTGTAGTAATGTTCCTTTTCCCTGACCAGACACACATCCTCTGCTTGTAAGTCCCCCCTTCTTCCTGAGATGGTTGGTTTTGGTAGTCAACTTGATGATGGACTTAAGAGATGCCTCTCCTTGGTAAAATACTGTGTGTATCATTAGAGGTATTTCCAGAGTGGAGTAACAAGTAGGACAGTCAGTCTGGGGAGAAGAGTTCTGCCCAAGACATAAGTGACATTGGCCAAAGGGTTGATGGCTTGGATGAAAGAAGGGAGTCAGCCCACAAGGAAGCTGCAAGCCCCTTTCTTGCTGAGTGCATGTGTTTATTGATTTTGTCACTTGCTAATGCAAAAAGAAGCTTCTGTTTCTTCATCTTTCAATGAAGAATCTATAGAGGGAAGTTTCCATGCTCTAGTTGATGGGTTGGCTCTGCTAAGATGTCCTTCTTTCTAGCATGGGAAGCTGGCTCTCTGCTTCTGCACTACATGCATAGCCACTGCTGGATTAACCAGCTCTTCATTGTATTAGGCAAATCAGTTGGTTTCCATTATAATTGAGGACGCTGCCCAATACAATTCTCATGTTCACTGGGCAGATGCAGGGCATCCAGCAGTGACTCCAGAAGCCCTAGTAGTAAGAAGAAAAGATGGATAGAACTCAGAGTCCCTAAATGAGTGTATGGCACTCCCATCTGACATCTGGCCTGAACTCGTCTTAGCAACAGGTGAACTTTCCCTGTGTCAAGTCACTGTGATTTTGGTTACAGCAATTAGCTAACTTGTCTGAGTCACATAAGTGATTATCTTCCTGTAAAATGCATTGAGATCTTCCTGAATATAATACATAACACTGTAAGTAATTTGAAATAATTAGTATGGCCTAGTCATAGAAGTGAAACACTTTCATAAACTGATTTAGTGGCTCTAAATATCACAGCTCACCATGAATGGCACTGAGGTTCAATTATCATCAGAACAAATAATGTATGTTTACAGTGAACCAGCAAATTCACTTCTAAGACTTTGTCTTAAAGAAATACCCAGGAATTTTCTAAAACTAGAAACATGTATGACTTTATTTCATCTTAAATAAAATTCTAAGTAATATTTCGAAAGTACAGTAGAAAATTATTTAAGTAAATACCGGTGCCCTTACTATGTACTATTAGAAAGTTGTAAAAATCACCTTGAGTATGAGTGGCTTGAAGAGAAAATTTCACATTATATAGTTGTCTTAAAAATGGTAAGTTATGCAGTAATACATGCAGCATATTGTCATATTGAAAACCAATGTGCCAAAATGCTAATGACTTTCATTCTCTATTCATGAAACCTTTTTTTCCCCTGTGAATTCTAAGTTTTCAAAGATGAGCAGGTTTTACTTTTGCAACCCAGGAAACTAATAAAATGGATATCTTTATAAATGTCAGCTCATTAAAATCATTCACAAAATGCATGGAAATTTTAAGATGCTGTGCATTCAGTCTCCTTTATCCTCTTCTGGGAACTCGGCTATAGAGAAAGTCACAATGATCCAGCTGTGTTATGGGTTCTGGACTTTTACATTGCATAGCTCTTCTATGCAGACTGGTTTTTATAACTAACACCTCAAGGAAATAACTCATATCAATAAAATTACTCTCAAAAAATCCCTTAGGAGTGTCCTGTAGAGAGGAAAGTTTAGAGTGTTCCTTTTTCAGAATTATGTGAAATCCCTGTTCTTTAGCTGATTAAAGGTTCACTTACAAACAGATGACTGAGCAGGAAGTGACTTTAATGGGACAACCTTATAGAAGACACCAGGGAGGGTACTAAGAGGTCTCTGCATCCACAGTTAAGACTAGCACTTCCTGAGCACAGCAATGCTAAATGTCACCATCGTATCTCCAGGAATTTTTTCAGATCAAGCAGAGAACATAATTGTCAAAAGGAACAACTTCAGGTGTTTTTATATCATCATGCTGTTTTCACAACCTAATCTCTATTAAGATGAGAGATCATTAATTTTTCCATATTTTTGGCCCTTATGTACTTTGTGGGAAATGTTGACCTAGCCTTTGCTAGTTGAGATATTTAGTACCAGGGATAATCTAAAACCTTTCATCTTAACCTAACAAATTTATTCTTTTTCTTGTCTAATACAACCTCTGAATGAAGTGGCTACAATTAGAAGGGATTATATGTGAATGCCTATCACAACACTATGATTATGTATATATGTGCGAGTTCATGCATACGTTTTTTGTGTCTTCAGGTCAACAATACATTGCAAAGTGTTTAATGAGGTACCAGAGTTTGGAACTTAATACAGCCTTCTGTAGTTTCACACCCATATTGCTTGTGTTTTGTATAGGGAAAATGAAAGCTTCCAGCTGCTATTGCATATAATTCAGAAGTTCTCAGTACACTTATAAATTTCCCTTCACATGGAGGAGATTACAACAATATCTTCTGCAATTTAGTCGAAGGACATGGAGTAGATGGTATCTAGAATCATGCTACCCTGGAGTATAATAAGAGAACAAAAGGCCACCACCCATGGAGGAACTGTGTTTATAATACTGTTAAGGGACAACCATTTTGCTAGGTTGGCTAAGTTTCCTCAATAAGATACATATTACATTCATATGTCTTTCGAATCCATTCTGGTCACCCATACACAAAACTAAGCGATGAGCAAAGGGGTCAAGACCAGGCTGTAGAACTCCACAGTAACAGCTGACCTGACCAATGGGGAGCTTATGGACCTCAGATTGATAGCTGGGAAACCAGCATAGGACCTACCCAGAACCTCTCTGAACATGGGTGTTAGTTAGGAGTCCTGTGCAATCTATGGGGCCTCTGGTAGTGCATCAGTATTTATCCCTAGTATACAAATGGACTTTGGGAGCCCATTCTACATAGAGGGATACTCTGTCAGCCTAGACACACAGGGGAGGGACTAGGGCCTCCAAATGATATGACAGACTTTGAAGATTCCCTCATGGAAGGCCTCACCCTCCCTGAGGAGCAGAAAGGAGTTGGGATAGGAGGTCAGTGGGGCACAGGGAGGAGGGGAGGGAGAGAGATCTTGGATTGACATGTAAAATAAGCTTGTTCCTAATTTAAATAAAAAAGTGGAAAAAAAAGGAAAAATGGGTTAAAATCTTCAGTTGTGGTATGTGATAGTACTGTGGCTTGGATATGAAACTTTTACCATAGACTCATATTGTTTAAACACTTGAGCCTCACCTGCTGGTGTTATTTGGGAAGGTTGGGTAATCAGAAGGGAACAGAGCCTTTCTGGAGGAAGTGAGTCACAGGAGGGTATGGTGGTGTGAATTTTAATATCCTGGCCTCACTTCCTGTTCACTCTCTGCTTCTTGAGTGGGCAAACAATGTGACCAGCTACCTTCCATTCCCTCTGACATGTCTTCCACACCACAATGGAATGTGTCTCCTAAAAGTATAAGCCATAATAAACTCTCTTTGCCTTAAGTCACTTCTTGTTAGGTATTTGGGCATGATGAGTAAAGAAGTAATACATATAGTTTTTCAAAACCACTAAAAATGCAGAAACACTGTGTTGGTCGGGATCAGGATGATCCTGTGACAAAATAGCTCAAGAAAAAGGAGTAGTTAGAATGTATGTATGTAATTCAGAAGGAGAACTTTTGAGGAGATGAACATGAATCAACAGGCTTAATGTAATGTTAAACCTATCACTTAGTTACAAAATATGTCAATTTTACAAAAAATGTAGGATGAGCGTAAATATGTTTTCTTCAGGACTATTACTCTAAACACAATAGTAAAGCCATGCAGACAATCATAAGCCATGTTGATGTTCAAAGTGGAATTTTATAATGGCTTTTATAGATTAACCTTTGGTAACATTTCACAAGCAGCCATGACTTTAATTGTTATTAGTTTCAGGTTCATTAGCCATTGAAACTGTGATTCTCTCCATTATCTGGGGTTTTCTTTTGCAAAACTTCTGGATATTCTTGCAATCTTTATGTAGTATAGAATGTTCTGGTAGAACATAAATTTGGATGAGATTTTCAATAATGAGATATATGAGATCATACTAGGTTTCTTGTTTTGTCAATAATTATTAGCTTGTCATTTATATGGTTATTACTTTCGACATTATTCACCAGGGTTCTCCCACCTGACTGGTTTTCCACTTGATGATTTAGAGATTTTGGGTCCTGCTTTCCTCTGATAGTGAGTGAAGAGCCAGGGAGGAGCCTGAACAATCATGTTCTATCTTCTGAGTAGCACTGATGTTCATCAGCAGTGGTGACTTGACTTTGTGGATGTCAACTTTTTGTTTTTTCACTTGATATGCGTTTTTCTACCCTGAAATTGCTTTTGATTATACACTTATAAGCAATGGTTGCAGTGAGATTTTCCTACTTGCTTTTTAAAAGCCTCTATAGTAATATTTGGCTGAATAGTCTTCTATCTTAATGAGTGTCCTGAAACACCTATCCATGTACTCAGTGCTACAGAACTCAACTTCTGTAATTGTTATGGGTCTTCAAGATATCCACAGAACCCAGGGTTAATATAGAGTCTTGTTTTTAGATTAAGGAAAATAGGAATTATGTTTCAGAAAAACACCACTTTGAAATGACTAGAACTTGCTGCTCTATTCTTTTTTCTCTTATTTTTAAATTTAAATTAGAAACAAGCTTCTTTAACATGACAATCTCAGTTCCCTCTCCCTCCCCTCATTCCCTGCCCCCCACCAACCCTCCTATCCCAACCTCTGTCTGCTCCCCAGGGAGGGTGAGACCTTCCATAGAGATCTTCAAATTCTGTCATATCATTTGAAGCAGGGCCTAGACCCTCCTCCATGTGTCTAGGCTGAGAGAATATTCCTCTATGTGGAGTGGGCTCCCAAAGTCCATTTGTGTATTAGGGATAAATACTGATCCACTACTAGTGGCTCCTTAGATTGTCCAGACCTCCAAACTGTCCTCCTCGTTTAGGGGTTCTGGAACAGTCCTATGCTGGTTTCCCAGCTATCAGTCTGGTGGCCATGAGCTCCCCCTTGTTCAGGTCAGCTGTTTCTGTGGGTTTCTCCAGCCTGTTCTTGACCCCTTTGCTCATCACTCCTCCCTCTCTGCAACTGGATTCCAGAGTTCAGCTCAGTGTTTAGCTGTGGGTGTCTGCTTCTGCTTCCATCAACTACTGGATGAGGGCTCTATACTTTCAGGTGTCATTTCTATAGTTTGTTGCTGCTCTATTCTTATTATTCCACTAAATCTAATTACCTGTCTCCTTTCTACTATTGCCTTCAACAAGTTTCAGGTGTTTCAAGTCTGGACTACAGTCCACAAATTAAAGACTTAGAACTCCATTTACTTCTATACGATTCATATTTGAGTCAGTGAAAGGCATTTTCTAGGACATTGCTTCAGTTTCAAACTATCGGGAGAATGTGATACATCTATTCAAACTCTCATGATGACTCTTCTGCCATGTGTATATCTGAGAGGAACCCTGTAAAGAGACTGGGACATCCATTCTCTTCTTGGGTCAAAGCTAAATGCCACCTTTGGTGTGTTCTTTAACAAGTGACAGAGAGTTGAGAGCATCTCTAGATAATGGATTACAGGTTTTTTTTTTTTTTTTTTTTTTTTTTTTTTTTTTTTTCAGTAAACGCCACACCATCTCCTAAGAAAGGGCTGAGTGGGAAGACTGGCATTTTGAAAAATGGGTTTTGTAAAAAGGGGGCAATAGATGCTTTGGGGAAAATAGTGAAAGACAGCAGTGCACAATTTTAATTTCAGAAGTCAAGAAGCTGAATTAGGAGGACTCTGAATTTTGAGATCAGTCCATACTATCTAGTATGTTGGAAAGTATCTTGATCTACATAAGGAGTCCTGTCTAATAAAAGCAAAAGAAAGCCAAGTAAATGCATTTCAAGTTTTGAACAATAAGTCTAATTTATTGTGACAAACAATGTCCAGTTGTGCATGCTCATGTAAGGAGGACTGGAGGTTTGATGAGTAGGATCAAGGGAAATACAAAAATCAAAGACAAAAGGAATATTTACAAATGCTAGACAGAAATAGAGGATGATTTGGGTGGAAAGGAAGGAATAACAGTTAGGATGTGATGCACAGACAGACTGAAGACTGGTTAAGAAGGAAGTTGCCAATGATGCTGAAGCAGCATATTATGCAACAATTTGTGTAGAAGAAGTAATTAAGGAACAGAAGATCAAGCAGTTCAGAAGGAAATGGGAGGGAGGGCATGGGAGGCATTGGAGGAAGAAAGAGTGGTGTGGAGATGCTGCATACAGTACTCATGCATGAAATCATCTAAAATTAACAACACATAAATGGTAAAAATAACTATTGAAACAAAGGGCAGAAAATTGGAATATTTTGACTGCTAATTTAGACATGAGTTAGTCCTGGTACGATAGTGATAGAGGATAGTTGCCATGGAATGAAAAGATAATTTCTGTCTAAGAAGTTATTAGACGTGAAAGTTTTTGAGATAAAGCCTTCCTGTTTTGGTCACTTTCCAGCTGTGAATCACAGCCTGAGAGAGTGTGAAGGGAAGACTATGAACTAAAAGGAAGGATAAAAAAAAAAAAAAAAAACAGAAAGGAGTATTTGAAAGTCTGTGGATGGTTGTAATGAGGTAGCTGAGAGGGTAAGAGAACAGGGGCAGAGCATGAGCTCAGAAAAATAGATAAATTGAGTGAAAAAATAACTGGATCTTGCAGCTTTAGAGATTATGAAGACAGGAAATTGTCTTGTTCCTCACTTCAGGGAAAAATAAGAGCCTCAACATTAAATTGGAAGAAATACTCTCATTTTCAGAACAGGTTAATTTCCTGTCACACAAGTGGGATGGAAGGAACATTGCAGGAAGGCTGAAGATACTGAAGATGCAACCAAATTACTGACTCCTATGTAGAGGTTCCGCAGGATATGGAGTTAGTGTTTGCAAAAGAGAAGGAATGAAGGGCTAGACAAACAGGGGGTTGTAGAGAGCAATACAGAATAGATAAGAGCGGGACAAATGATGTCTGTCCCCTGAAATATTGCCCTCCACTGGTATGGTCTGAGACAGAGGCTCAGTTTTTGGCAATATCTCCCTGTCCTGGGGCTGTTGTTGAAAGCAACTGTGGCCATCATCCCAGCATGCATTAGAGGGTACTAGCTTGGACAGAAATTCACTGATTATGTTTTTCTGTTCTTACTTTTTTTAAAAAAGTATGTTTCCATTGCTTATAGATACTCAAGGCATTTCCTTGACAATATCCTTACAAATGAGTAGCTTACAGATTGTCCTGGATGCATTGTTATAGAATCTCATATTGAAAGACCATTCTAGATGGTGTAGAACTTTGGAAGCAGACACTGAGAGGAGTTATAGTGATGGGATTTCTACACTCTTCAATCCGTCTGCATTTAAACATGATTTTAATATGATACTTTTAGCCTTTGAAAATTTCTTTCATGTATACAATGTATTCTGATCATATATCTTTAACCCAATTTTACCAAGAACCTCAAATTTTGAGTTCATTGAATGTGGAACTGGGCTCTCATCACCAGTTACAGAAAACAGCCATGGTGAAAATCAAAGTATCTAAAAATTGTAGAATTGTGGACACCCTGGAAGTCATCACAGCCTAGACTCATTTTCCATTCCCCCTTTCCCCCTTACTGTAATTTGCTCATTGCCCAATGTGATGTTTCCATCATGTATCCCATGTAATGATGAATTCTCTGATGAAGAAAACAAATTCCACACAGTTGTACTCCGTGCTATGTATATGATTCTGTTAAGGAAGTGGTTTCTACTCTACACATGAAGATTTGTATTGCAACCCAGTTTTAAAGTGCCTGTGGGTACACTGATGAGTGGAAAGGGTTTGTCATGTCTCCTCACATACTTGTATCAAAACCTACTGTCTGACCCTGGATTTCAGAGAAATGAGGCTGTTAGTACTAGACAAAAAGATCTCTGTGAAACAGTGCAACTGTGATAGCAATTAATGTGCAGGAAACACTACATCCATGCCTTATATAGTCATAGTCAGAACTGTAGGACATCGTTTGTAGTGGCTTTTCCTTATTTGCCTGGTAAATTTTACTTAGCTATTTGCTAGTGCCTAAACTTCCAGTGGGGCTATACATGGTCTCCACCTGTTTTAAATACTCTGCATCTCAATTACAAACTTAGGCTTGTGAAACACTAGAGTCTCAGAGTCCATGTTAACTCTAATGTTTAGATGTAAAACACATAAGTTAAATTTATCTTTCATATTGTACGTAATACTCCTGAGTGCTGGCACTTTGGCTCCCATTAGCAGTAACTAGCATCCTATTTTTTCTTTTTCTTTCTTTTTTTAAAGTTCATTTTCTTTTTCAGTACCATGAAATACCAAAGTGAATTTGATCCCAAACAGATTCTTGGTTTCAAACTGGATATGAAAACCACTTTAAGAATCATGTATGAGTCAATTTCATGGAAAGCAAAGGGGTATTTAAAATATTTAATCATTTCTGAAGTGTTCACTCGAATCCAACTATTGAGTGATGCATACTGGATGGCCGCAGACCCAACTAATCTGTGGAGCTATAAATTGAGCACAACTGTCCTGCAGTGTGTAATGTCCATCCTAAAACACAGAATTATTGTATTTATAGCCACATTTATTGCCAAGTATAATGTTAAGCAGTCAGATGGGTCACTGTCTCCTCACAGGTGTGTATCTATTGTGAACATGCTCACAATTCATGAAGAAATACAATGTCTGGCTGGGTTTCTGGAACTAGCAATGAAGCCATAAATGTATTTTTATGTTTACAATTTAAATTATGTCCTGGTTACACAATACACCAGAGGAAAGGGGAAAGGTGGGCATGTGGAATAAAAATGTGATCATGAAAAGCAAAGACGTCTTCCAGCTGAGGTGGTGGCTGCAGTGTTGAGAGCATGTGAATAGTTGGCAGATCGAGTTTGCAACAGTTACAATGGCAAAGGTGCAGGCTTCCATAATTTCAGAATGGCATCTTTGAAAAAGCCTAGGGTAGATGAGACATGCTACAGAAGATTTGAGAATTAATTTAAGATTATTATAATGTAAAATAAAATTTATTTTATGCTTAAGTATATTTATCCTTTCAGGTCTTTTGTAGACAAATGGATTTTGCCTCATTTTAGAGCAATAATTTTTAAATCCAAGTTAACTCAATAGGCAACTTCCTTACAGTTTTATAAAAGATCAAAATTAAGTATAAGGAGGTATATTCATCCATAAAACCAATGAAATCTTGCTATGTGCTAGAGTGTAGATGAATTTGGAAGACATCATGCTAAATGAAATAAGCCAGGCCAAAAAGACAAGTGTGTGTGTGTGTGTGTGTGTGTGTGTGTGTGTGTGTGTGTGTGTGTGTGTGTGTGTGTGCAGTTGCTTTCAAAGGCCAGAGCAAGCTGTTAGATTCCCTGAAACTGGAGTTGCAGGAAGTTAGTTACTAGCTGCCTGATTTGGGTGCTGGGAACTGAACTCCAGTTGTATATAAGAACAGCAAAACATTGTTAACCATTATACCATCAAATAAAAATAAGTAAAATAAAATAAAACACAACATAGGTTTAAATATTAAATATTCTGCTACAAAAATCGAAAGCTGATATAGATCAGGCATCATAAACACATTGTAAAAATGGCCTCACAGCTAGGTGCTATCCTTCAGCTTTTGTTTATAATTCTAGAGATGGGTTTTACAGGAGTTTCTTTGTGCTTAAAGCTACTCATTTGCAGGTTTGAAACTTCAAGTTTGCTATACACATTTTATTACAAATAAAAGAGGCATCCAAATATTTACGTTGGACAAATATTTTGAAGCAACAGTTCACTAACAAAGCAGTGGGAGCAGGAACTGTCTCTGACTTTTTTGCTGGCTTTTGGGATCCTTTTAGGACCTTGTTCAGCCTTCAACTTGATATGCTATGTTTGCTTAATACCCATGGAAAGCCTACCCTCCTTCGAATAGAAACAGAGGAGTGGATGGGGCAGTAGGGCAGAGGGGAGGTGTGTGTGGGGGGACTGGGAGGAAAGGAAGGGGGAAAACAGTGGTTGGGTTGTAAAATAAATAAATGAAAAAATAAATAAAGATGTGCAATGGAAGATAAACCCATGAAATGCTGCTGGTATTGTTAGTCATTTAGTTACATTAAACACTATAAAACATGTCACTAGAGCTAATGCCTAAAAATGCAGAGGAAGAAAACTAGAAAAGACTCAGTGTAGAAAATATCCATGAGAAGGGAAAGTAGCTAAAGCCCTCATATACAGCTGGTCAGAATATAAGATGGCCGAATGTTGTGCCAAAATTTTGTAATGTATTTTGATATAAGAACTGACTCTCATGTGAAGGCTAAAATGGAAGAACATGTTCCTTTTTTGTATTTTTTATTTGAATTACAAACAAGATTGAATTACATGACAATCCAGTTCCCTTCTCTCTCCCTTCCTCCCCTACCACCCCCCAACTAAATTCCTACCTATCACATATCCTTTCTTCTAATCTACATCTGACTCAAAACTTTCTGCTTCCTCATGACCTCTGCATACTTCCTTTTCTTTCCTTCTCATTTTCATAGCTCCCTCCCCCCTCTTGCCATGTTCTCAATTTGCTCAGGGGATGGTGACCATTTCCCTTCTCCAGGAGACAAAGTTTGTCTCTTTTAGGGTCCTCCTTGTTTAGTAGTTTCTCTGGCAGTGTGGATTGTAGGCTGGTAATCCTTTACTCTCTGTCTAAAATCCACATATGAGTGAGAACATAAACATGTTTGTCTTTTTGTGATTGGGTTACCTTGCTCAGAATGGTTTCTTTGAGTTCCATCCATTTTGCTGCAATTTTCAAGATTCCATTTTTTTTTCTGCTGAGTAGTACTCCATTGTGCAAATGTACCACATTTTCTGTAACCATTCTTCAGTTGAGGGGCATCTAGGCTGCTTCCAGTTTCTGGCTATTACAAATAGTGCAAGAACATGTTCCTATTAAGCTTTGCAAATAATTGTTCATCCAGTTTTTTAAAAAGTAACTTTCCTGTTCAGTGTTAATAACATACAGGGTACATTCACTTTAAGTATTGTGCTATTTCAGTAACTTCAATCAAACTACCTGTTTTACATCACTATATATTCAGGAAGAGCAAGATAGTAGTTATATTGTTGTTTATTGGGAATAGTGATCCAGTTTTGCAACATTTAATAGTTCTGGATATTGGCTACCCAGTAATCTCCTTTCTTTTAATATTTAAGTGTGATTATTATGCTAAATGTAGTTTTATATATTTTTGCCAACATGAAAAAGGAAAAGATTCTCCCAATTTTTGCAGCCATTGGTTGCCTGCAGCTCTTCATCTAGGGAAGCCTGCTCACAGGCTAGTGGTCAGACCTAAATACATGTGCTTAATATCAACAGTAAACAGTCTCAGAAGGTCAGTCACTCTGTGTGTGTGTGTGTGTGTGTGTGTGTGTGTGTGTGTGTGTGTGTGTGTGTGTGTGTGTGAACAATAGTCATTATTGAAGATGTGGTTATGAATTGAGAGAGTGTTTATGTAAATAGATTATGAATGTAAACTAAATAAGAAAGGAAGGAAAATATGTAACTACCGACTAAGAACATTTTAAACAATAGTATAGTACCAAGAAGCTCTACAGCAATATACAAAACCCGGAGACAGCGGATCTCGAGTGTTGCTGAGCTGCCCTCAGTCCTTCCTTGGTAGTGGGTCTCAAGTCTCAAGCAACATGACTTTGGGAAACTGGTTCTTTGGCTCAAATAGCCACACACTAAGTTTTTCACCACTTTTTTCTCTGTTTACTATTGAGGCCAATGCATCAGCAATATGTTCTACTTTTTATTCCTAGTAGGCAATCCAAAGTTCTTGATTTTAAGGGAAAATAGAACCAGGGCTGTCCTCCAGCACCAAAAGATCTTAAGCAAGAAACAAGTCAGGATGGGGGTGGGGTGGGGGAGATAAGTTGAAAATCTGTAGACAACAGGTGTAAAGAAAAGAGATTTATGTATTTTGCTTGGAACTCCAACCTTCATGCTAGTCAAGATCACTTGTAGAGGGAAGACATCTATACTTGGAGCTTTACAAAATTTACTTCCTCGGCTCAATTCTTCCTCTCCATGAACATGTCTTTATTGTGGCTTATAACTAAAAGACCAGTATATTGATTTCTTTTTTATAGGGTTCATAATTCCAATGTTTATCCTTTAAGTTTGTGGCTATATGAGTGTTTCAAATTTCAAGAAATGTTTATTAAAATTCATAATTATAACAAGGAGGTTGACTTGAGAGTACTGTGATGGTGAGAAAACAGAGAGTCCTTGTAGCCAGGGAAGTCCAAGCTACATTTTGAAGAAGGCCTGGGTTTATTATCTTGTGACAAATTCAAGCACGGAGAACTCCATGATTTGTTAATAAATGACATCAATCACAGAACAAAACGGAACTTATGTAAATGTATGAACTAAAGAACACAAATCTATTGTGAGTTTCACTTACCTATAAAATCAAATAATAAAACTCTGGGTTAATATTAGTTGGGCTCAGATCTGTTGTCAATGCCATTTAAATATTGACATGGACTTCACTACAATATTACTCACATCTTTGATAACAACTTATTGAGAAGGCATGAAGTCGGGAGAGATAGAGCGGGGGCACTAGGCAGAGGTGGAGGGAGGTAAAGGTGGGTGGGTATGTTCAAAATACATTGTATAAATGTATTACATTTCAAAAATATATTCACAGATAAAATATTCATATTCTTTCTTTAATCATTTCTCACCATTTCAAATTTTGTGAATTGTACCATCTAATGGAAATACAAAACAAAATGAAGCAGATTATGTGTATTTTCTCTATTGAAGATGTTTGTAATCCATTCCCAGAGCAATATATATATATATATATATATATATATATATATATATTTCTGTTTACTGGAGAACTTTTGCAAAATATATTGACCGAATGGATGTATGGTTTTACTTAAACATGCTATGTGGTATGAATTTCTTTTTTTAGAGAACTTTTATATTTACTTTGTGAATAAAGTGGGGTACATGTGCCACTACCTTTATGTAGAGGTCAGAGGATAAATGGTAGGAATAGTTCTTTCTTTGTACCATGTGAGTCTCAGGGGATCAAAACCAGGTCCTCAGTGCTGGTAGCAATCACTCATAAGCACCGGGCAACCACTCTTGCATATGGTATGATATTTGAACACTTAAAAAAAAAACAAAAGTAATATGGATGTAACTTCTACAGGTTATATGATAGATTTATTTATGCACAATATTTATTTGTATAAAATCCAAAATTATTTTACTCTCCAAGACACATTTAAAAGAAATATCTTGACAAATTCCAGCAATGAAGTAAAGCTACAAATATGACAATGTGTTTAACTCTAGTTAAAATTTAATCATTACCATAATAAAGACATCATTATGGAATGATAATCTGAATGGTAATTAACATTTCTATTTGGTTGCTTCAGGGTCAACATGGTGGCCCAGACGCCTGCTCTTTCCTTTGCTTTGTGACAATCCATTTCTTCACGCTAAACATTCATAGCTAGATTGATTTGACTTTTGGCCTTTTTCTCTGAGCTGTATCTGCATACTCATGGTTAGAGTCAGGGAAATTAATGAGTCTATCCTTCTACCTCATTTTCTGCTCCTCTCTTTACATGGTAATTATAGTGACAACACTCCTTATTATGGGTAAGCATTTCCATTAGAAAACCAGTCTTTTGTCTATAAAAACAGTCTACAAATTTAAATTGGAAAAGACAAAAATCAATAATGGAAATCTAAAGCTTGAAAACTGGGTTACCATGAGGTAGTATAGTATGAAGTGTACATGGAAAAAATTCTGGAAATGCCATTCCTGTATACTTGCTCATATGTAACCATTGTTTTATAGTTAAGAGCTCTCATCTGGGAACCCTAGGATGCTAGGCTCAGCCACCTAGAACTAAATGCCAATTTAAGAGATGAGCAAACATGAAAATCAGAGGCTTGATGATTGTGACCACATTGGGAAGAAAAGATAAATGGGGCCCAAGTCAGGCTTTCCTGTAGTGACATGAGCTTTTGGTTTAAATAAAGGAAGAATTGTGACAAGGAAAAAGAGGATGCATAATGAGAACCAGACTTGTACTATTGTTCTTGTACTAGGAGGATAAGGTAGGGGGAATCTCTGTAAGTTTCATGCCTTTGCTAAATGTTTAGTGAGTTACATGCTAGTTATAAAGTGAGATTGTGTTTACGGTAGAATCAAACAAAACCAAAAATAAAAAAATATGCATAATTAGGCAGTCCTGGTAAATTCTGGTTGATCCATCAACTTGGCTCTGGTTCTACAAGATAGTTTTAATGATCATTAGTGCTTGAGGGGACAAACTGATCCTTAGGAGGTGGTTATTTCTGAGTTATGGTACAGTCTCATGCTCATCAATGATTTTTCTCATCATTGGAGTGGTCTATTCTGTGGGATCCTGAAGCTCATAAACTTCAAGGTGACTGGGCTTAGAGAAATGAGATGTCGATATGCTATCAATGTAGATGGGGCGTTATATAGATAAGTCAAGAATCACCAGCTGATAGCATTCTTGTGTGCAGGAATAAGCAGTGACTCAAAATAAAGGGAGAAAAAGATCAGAGTTCATCTCCCAGAAACTACAAGGTAGCTAACAACCACGTAAAAATCCAACTTCATTGGATCTGATACCTTCTTCTAGCCTTCTCAGCATCTACAAACAATTTACACACACACACACACACACACACACACTTACTCACGTGCATGTGCATACACACACATACATGTACACACATTAACCCATACCCATGCGCATATGGATAGAATTAACTTTATTTAGTAGGTTATAAGAAAAGACATCAAGTTGGGAGGGTGTATGTTGGGGGAATATGAGGACAGTTAGAGTAAATGAGGAATATACATAATCACATTTCATTCAATATCTATATGAAACAATTCAAGTCTTTAAAAAAAGATAAAGAGAAATTTGATTCAGTATTGTGTAATGAATGTACAAACAAGTAACAATAAAATCAAATAATGAAAAAGACAAATCTTTTTAAAAATTAAGGCAGATTGCTAGGATTTAATCTTCTTTTAATTGCCATGTAGAGCAATTAAAGTGGTTCTCAACCTTCTAATGCTGTGACCCTTTAATACTGTTAATCACCACCCTCATATTGTGGTGGTCCCCAACCATAAAATTATTTTGTTGCTCTTTCATAACTGTAATTTTGCTACAGTTGTGAATGTTAATATAAATATATATGTTTTCTGATGGTCTTTCCTGGACTTCTGTGAAAGGGTTGAGTGACCCACAGGTTGAGAACCACTTGTGTAGGCCTAACAGAAGAGTTACTCTTTTAGTAAAAGTTGCTTCCAAGTACCTGCCACATAATCAATTTTCACATCCTTTATAGGAGTAAGCCACTGAAACAGTCTAGGAATGAAAATACCTTTATGATAGGCTGAAGGTCAATCTATGGATGAACATTTTCTTTAGAAATATTAGTTAACATTTTAGATAGCTGGCAAAGCCTAATAGACAATTTCTCCAAGGTAGTGACAGTTGGATTTGATAGGGGAGATGGGGATAGAAGATTCTATCAGCAACATTGCAAGAGCTGATGACAGAACAATTGAAAGGTCACAGTGAGTCCTTGGAGAGGGGTGAGAGTTCAGAAGGGCGCACTCTTTCCCCCGTGTTTCACTCCTGTGTTTGTAACTTCATTATCTAGGGTTGTCATCTGACGATGTATGTCTATTGCTTTGAACGATTGGAGTTAATGAGATCCATATATTTAGAGATTAATTTTCTAACAAGACAGATTGTAGGCCAAATATGGTATTGTCTGCTTTTCAGAACATAATTTCTGAACATTTTTTTTAAAATTTAAGTTGGTCATGATACGAGGTGTTCTGAATTTCTATGCCACAGTAATAGTGAATATGTAGTTTTGAGTATATGTTGCTAATATTAATGATTTAATTTAATTATGATATGCATGTTGCAAAGATGTGTCAAGGATGACACTTTGTATGGCTAACATTGCCTCTAATAAATTTTTATATTATTCAACCATTGTTTGAGTACATTTATTGGATTCCCTACTGAAAATGTTAGTAAGTTTCCATTTGTTTTGCAGCTGGAAATAGCTCAGCTGAGAACAAAGACCATAACCCCATGGGCAGGTGAATGAAGAGATAATTTATGGCTTAGTGATCTATGCGAAGGTCCCCAGGAAATTCCCAAACTGTCTTCTCTGGACAACAGCTATGCTGTCAGTAAACACCCGAGATCCCCGGGAATGCTCTTTACTCTCGGAAATTCCTGGGGCAAAGAGTCCAGGGGTAGCTAAGGAAAGAAGATGAAAATCAGGATTCGTTGCTTTTCTGAGGTCCTGAAGGCAGGACTGTGTCTCAGCTTTCTTCATGGTTTCACTTGGTAATTCTTCCAACATCTGCTGGTTGCCTAAGGAATGTTTCTGGAATAAATGAATAAATAAATTTGTGTCTCTCCAAACACATTGTCTCATTTATTTTGACAATAGGTATCCTTGAATTTTTATTGCGATGAATATTGTTGAGCTTCAGGAAGACTCACTGATATGATCAAGAGAACCTTTCTGACATCAGTTGGACATCTATGAGTTGTCAGAGGGGGCCTATTAAGTCACCTGGGATCAGCAATGCAGCTGTATCCAAATCTGTGAGGACAACAGGGTTTGAGAAAAATGCCAAGTTACAGCTAATATTGCATGCTCCTAAGTCCTGAGGGTGAGCCTTCTTTAGGCTGAGTGAAGAAACATATTGGAAGAGATTCTGTATCTAAACCCATCAATCACCTAGATCTCATTCAGATGCAGAATCTATAGAGCAGATAGGCAGTGATATTTGTAACTGTCTTTGCATGTCTAATAGACCCTAGTGATGTGGTTGATTTTGCTTCATGAACTTCACATTTAGTACCAATAATACTGAAAAAAACCTACATTTAGAAAAGATACCTATTACATACAGCGCTCTGTCTCCAGTGAGGTGGGCATGTGTCCAGGATATATAAGTGATAATGGAAGGAAACAAAGTTGAGCCTCTTTCATTTGTATGTCAGCTTCCAAAAGTGTCTACTTCCATTTGTGTATGTATGACTTTAAAAAGTATCTGTCTGTATTTTAGTGTATGTTCAGTTTTCTACTAGAGATGATTAATGCTAAAAGAATCAAGTGAGGCATTAAGACAGGACTTGGGTAACACACAGACAGAGGCCACCAAGGGATCATCATCTCATTTTTTAGACCAAGACAGTGAGGTTCTGAGAGGCCATTGGATTTTCTCAGGGTTACAAAACTGAAGTATGGTCACAGACCTTCTGACTCAGACACTACTGGTCTTTCCTCTTCCATGGGCCTAGGTCATTTGGCTAGAGAACAAAGTCATAAAGCAATCCAAAGCACCACTGAGAAACCTCACCTATAAATACACTTTCCTTCTGACCTCTAATAAAACACAAGCAGAAAAGGATAGGTGTAAAAGCGGCTTGTCTTACATAAGCCTTTCATTTGAGATGGAATGTTCCCTGCTGCCAACTCATTAATCACCTTACCTCTACTCTTCCCTTCTGATTCCCTATAACAGAACAACTACAAGCTGTTTGTGCATGTAACATAGCTATCCAAAGCTCAATTAGCATTTTCAGAGCTGCCTTATAGAGGCCCAGGATACAGGTGAAGTCAACTGATGTGAAGCTGCAGTGTGTGGCTGAGTACCATGCAAACTTTTGAAGGATACCAGAATAGTCTCCTCTCACCTTATCATGCCAGATGGATCCTTAAATATGATCAGTTATGAGTTTGTTCTAGTGAAAGAATGAAGTCATAAACTGAGGAGAAAAATTAAGCCTTATTCATGAAGGTTTTGCTTAATTAGGTAACTCACAGATGAAAGGTTTAAACAAAACTAAAGTTCTGTGTGTGAAAAAGCATCATAGATCACATTTTCAGCTCATAATTAACTTTACGAAATAAGCCTTATCTGATATCTCCTGAGTCATGGTCACCAAGAGAGGTGTGAATAAACAGAGTGCCATCCCTACCTACCTAGTGTCACTAATTGGGTAGGGCAACAGATAAACAGATAGTCACTGTCCGATGTAGTGCATAGTGGCATAGAAAGGTACCAATGACAGAGAGGTACTAGCTTGAGATCCTGAGTTTTTTAGAAGTGGAAGAAAAAAATTTGTACAGGCTTCCTGATCTCTTTGGACAGCAGAAAATTCCATAATTTAGGAAGACAAGTGATATTTACTGAGTATTGGGCTAACTGTGTTACACACAGAGACAAAGTTGAACAAAGTTGTCTCTATATGCCCTTTTGTATACATACCTTGTATATGTATACAAAGTATATACATAACTTACCGAAATATACATGTACACATTTCACATGTATATGTATGCATATGAATATTGTATTATAGACCATAATTGAAACTTATGCATACTTATCTGTCACTCCTCTGTGTCTTGCCCTCTTCATCTACTGAAATTCTCTATTTTATTCTTGGATTCTATGAATTTGAATTTGACTCTTTTAAAGTCTGTGTTTAGGTGAGGTTATTTGGGGGTTTGATGGGAGAGCTTGTAGGTTCAAGATACCTTTATTCAGATAAATACCAGCTGAACGCAAGCCAGAGCATGCCAGGGGCAGCCAAGCAGCGAGACCAGGAAGAAGGGAAAGGAGAAGGGGCTTCCATGTGTTCTCGGTCCTTAAGAGCCCATGCTGCGTCATCCTGACCTCACCTTGACCACGGCTTGACAGGCATGGTCAGGCACACCTGTGGCCAGCCTCTAACAGGTGTGGCTTACTGTCCCCTACAGGGGTTTCTTTCTGTGTCTGGATTATTTTACATGACACAATGTCCTCCAGGTTCATCTCCACTGACTTTCAAGTTCATTTATTTTGTTACAAGTGATTAAAATAAAAAGACAAACAATTATCTTAGAACATTTCTATTCCCAAATATCAAACAATTAGATTCAAAGCTAGAAATCCTAAAACCTTATCAAAGTGACCCTGAATCTCCTCACTAAGTGCTCTGAAGTGAACAGTGCTTCTGATATCTGTTCCTTAGATAAAAGATATTAGGTCAAGTAATTAACTCCTTACCATTAAGAATCTGGATATATGGAATTAAGTTATTATTGCTGTTTCAAGTTTCCTTCATGGGAGCTCTGTGCTTGTTTTCTTTGTGTCTGGATTACTTCTTAGACTCTGAATCATTTTATATACACAGCAGGAACGTATCCATTTTCCTTAGCAGATGGACTGACAATGAAGAACTATTAACTCAGGTCAACAAATGATCTACGTCTTATTGGCAAAGGTTTGCATGTAAATTATCTTTTGGAATCTCGGGGTCCCAGACAATTGTGTTAATAATTCAGAAATCACATTTTATGGTGCCCAGAGGTGTAACACAAAAAATAAAAAGACTCAGAGACAGATATTGGGGCTCAAGATTCAAGCTGATGATCAAATGAGCAAAGCAGCCAGCCACTAGCTCTTACCTTTACCTCAGCTCTGACCAAAGGGGCAATCCTCAAACTAATACTGACTTCACTGCCCCTCAGATTCACTCAGACTGCTACAATCTCCTTAACATGGCTAGAGTCTCTAATTAACGCCTTCCTATCCTCGACATGGCTGGGAAATGAATGCCAGCTCTGAGACCCTGTTCCTGTCTTAAATACCTCTCATTAATCCTGGGATTAAAAGATTGTGATCCCAAGTGCTGAGATCATCTTTGTGTGAGCTGTTTCTCTTGAGGACTGGATGTATTTTGTGTAGCTCAGTGTGACCTGGAACTAACCAGGTCTATTTACCTCTCCCTCCCAAGTGGTGGGATTAAAGATGTGTACCACCACCACCTGGCTTCTATAACTTGTGGCTGACTTTGCTTTTTGTACCCTCAGGCAAGCTTTAATAAATCATAAATAACATATCACTACACAGAAATAAATGTGCGTGCGTGCGTGCGTGCGTGCGTGCGTGCGTGCGTGTGTGTGTGTACAGGTGTATGTACATCCCAACATTTCTGTGGAGTTCAGAAAAAAAATTGGATACACCATGCTCAAACATGGTCTCTTGTTTCTGATTGCTACAAACTCTATTCTTGTGTATTGGCCTCCCATCTCACCGTTGGAGTTCTGAGATTACAGTTGCATCCAGCCACTACGGGCATTAAACTCAGATTGTCAGGATTTCCCACTCTCTTCTACCAGAATCTGCCTCCTTCCTGTGTAGCAGTGCTTCTACCTGCCATATTGAAATCATTTATTCTCATATCTCCCACTCTAGTCTTCAGATTCCCCAAGGATAGGAGATGCTGTTCTATTCTACTTGCCAGTTACCAATACCATCAATCAAGAAATAACAGAAATGGTACTACCTAGTACAACCTTATTTATCTAAAGGAATCATTTGAACTTCAATGACTTGAAAGACAAGCTCTTTGAAAGACTGTCAGATATTTAACATATATGCACTTACATGATTTATGGGAAGTTTTATAATTTCCCAAACTGAGAAGTTTAGGAGATTTTTTGTGTGAAATAAACTCTTCACCTTTGCCCTTGGGTCTGACAGCCTACCCTGGGGTTTGTTTCAGAGCCTGTGTGATGTAAAGAAACAGAGTCAGGCTTAAGCCACCACTGTCACAAAGATGGTATGCCCCTGTAGTGGCTATGTAGCCTCTTGATTCTACAGTCTCTTCTGGAGAGTGTGGAAACACAGACCACCCTTAGTTACTTCTGTCAAAATTGTGTGCCAAAGATGCTGCAAGAATTAGGGATACTTAATATAAAGCTTCACCACACAGCTTTGGGGAAGCTCCATCTGTACAATTTTAGAATCTGCTATCACATGGTAAAATGAAAACTTCTCTTATCCCTTAAAAATTGTTGTAGTGCAATGCAGAAAATTACTGAAAGGAATACCTCTGCTGAGTAGACTCCCAGGCTCCACATCTTCTGTAAGATGCTATGAAGTTTTCTGCTCTTATATTGAGGGGACACCCGGAAAATAATCATGAGCTTAGAATCAAGAAAAATAACATTGTGTTCTGACCACAACTGTTCTTCCACACTGCAGTACGTATTTGATAAGGGTTAGGACCTCTGGCTCTAAATGTCAACCTGGACTCTGAGAAGATCATCACCCTTGTCATCAGACTTTGCATCATGGTGATGTATTTTCAGATACTTTCTTGTCATAGTAACGAGGTTCTGCCACTTAAAGGCCCCAGTGACAATTGGATCTACAAACCACAGTTCATCTATTGATCGCAGGTGTTTCCCCTTGGAAAACAAAACCTGCATTGCATACTGAGAGGAGAAGGAAAATTGATTTTCAATGGCTACACAATCTGGTGAGAACTGAAATGTGCTTTGGGGTACAAATCCACCAGCATTTCCATATAAAATACATTGCATTTATAAAATGCCATACCAAAGATGCCAATACTAATAAGAATTTGTAAATTGAAAATTAATTTTAATATACTTAGAAAGGGAAGGGACAAACCCTTTACCTAATTACTGGAAAATAAAATCTCCAGCTATGTAGTCTTAGCCAATCTTATTCTTATGGAAATCATTAATGGTCTCATTATACTTGGAAATTCTTTTTATGAAATATTTTTTAACATCCATGAAGAATGATCCGATGAAAAACAAGCCTGTTTTCCATTTAGGAACCTACTGTTAACATACATAATCTTCCATTCCCCATGTTGAGAACATCAATTCCATATCTCTGTTGATTTCCTTTCTCATATTTGATGTCTGACACAGTTCTAGCCCTTTGGGAAGTCTTTTCAGGTCTGATTCTCTTCTGAGGCAGCATCGTTGGACTCTAGTGAAGACCAACTCTTCCCTTCTCAATGAGGTTTCCTCTGGAGGACTGAACTAACACAGGGTTCTCACAAAGCCTGTTTCACACCTGTGCCAGATGCTTTAGGTTCGAAATCAGCCACTACGTGTGGTAACCATTTCTAACAAAGTTGAAATAGGCTTTGTTTTGATTCTTAATGGGTTTTCAAACTGGGAAGACTTTACATTCTTTACAAAATAGGGTTCTGCCACAGAAACAGCTGACCTGAACAAGGGTGAGCTCTTGGTCCCCAGACTGATCCCTGGGAAACCAGCATGGAACTGATCCAGACCCCATTAATGTGGGTGTCAGCGAGGAGGCCTCAGAACTCTATGGGGCCTCTTGTAATATATCAGTACTTATCCCTAGCATAGGAATGGACTTTGGGAGCCCATTTCACATAGAGGGATATTCTCTCAGCCTAGACATATGGGGGAGGGCCTAGGCCCTATCCCAAAGGATATGACAGAACTCTGAAGATCCCCCCATTGAAGGCCTCACCCTCCCTGGCAAACAGAAATGGTATGGGATAGGTAGGGTATTAGTGGGGGCCAAGGGAGGAGGGAAGGGAGAGGGAACTGGGATTGACATGTAAAACAATCTTGCTTCTATTGTAAATAAAATTATGGAGAAAAAAAGTGTTCTGTGCTACCAGGGCTACAGATGGGTTTATTGATTAATTAATAGATTTGTATTTGTGTGTGTGTGTGTGTGTGTGTGTGTGTGTGTGTGTGTGTGTGTGTGTGTAATGTGCATGTCCATGCATGTGTTTGTGTGCAAGAGTGCAAGTATGCATATGCCAGGACATGTTTGTTGAAATCAGAGGTCAGCCTCCATTCTCCATTTTTGTTTTCTCCATTCTTGGAGACAGGAAGGGTCTTCTGGTTACTTCTGGGTATAGCAGATTGGCTGATCCAAAAGCTTTTGAGAAGGGTTCTCTTGTCTTTACCTCTTTATCATACCTAAGGAGTATTTGGTTTACAGTCACGTTCTGTTGTGTCTGGCTTTGCCTGGGTTCTGAGGATTCAAATTCAGGCTCTCATACTTGCTCAGGAATTGCTTTACCCACTGAGCCACATCCCCAGATCCTATACATTTTTAAAGTATACATGGTGAAACATGCAAGTAATGTCAAAAGTTTAAGGTAAAAATGTCCAGACATGTGATCCTTACATGTTAAGGCCATTCTTCATGACTGCCAACCCATCATTTCTGTGCTCTGATAAACTCAATTTAAAACTCATTCTTTCTACCATGGTTTCTTGATGAAACTGACCTTCCTTCCAGACTGAGTAACTCTTTCTCTGGAATTTTCTTCCGAGCCAGTTTATGAGTCATTCAAGGAAATAAGTCTCATTACTTTGTAATCACACCTCATTTCAACTCCAAATAGAATTACATAGCTTGATCACTCACTTAATTCACTAGTTTTGGCTCTAAAAGGCTTCCATTATTTCTGAACACAAAAGCCATGCTCTAAAGATGAAGACTCATCAGCACTGATGATGTAGAATAACTGTTACAGGCTCTGAAGAGGCTTCCAGCTTCCAGGTTTAGGATAACTAGGTGTGGGCCTTGACACACCACTTGAATTGCTCTTGTTAAAGTACCAGTGGGCTGCCCTCTGGCTACATACAACAATAACTTTGTCCCCCTTACTTATCATCCATCTGACAGGCTATAAAACGACTTGTCACCTTTTCCCCTTTTGGAATATTTTCTTCATTTTTTGATAGAGTCTCCTTTGATTTTCTTCTATCTTCATCCATTTGTTCTTTCTCACCCTACCACCTCACAGAGAAAGGGACAGACACTTATTCAGGATCATTATTTATTCTGAAACTAAAGGGTTGTTTACTTATTCTCTTGTTAGTTTCATATAAGTTTCTGGCATGCCATCCAGTGTAAATATTGATTTTTTACCATTCGAGTATTCTCAATTGAATTTGAATTCTAGATTTCCATCTCAGAATTTTTCCTTTCTCCTTGACTATCATCAATAAGGTATGACAAACTCAGTAACTCAAAAATGAACTCTTGATTCACTCTGTTGCAACCAGATATACCTGTGGTTTTCCATGTACAGACAGATCACAACCACATCTTTCCAAATGCCTTGGTCCGCATCCTTTACCTTTTCTCTCCCACATGTTTTTGTTAATGGAACCTTGAATACTTTTGTTTTACAGCAGTTAATCCTCAGGACATCTGTTTTCATAAAATTTCCAGGATCTGGATCCCTTCTTAATACTTTTACTGCTACTATCACCTACCCAGAGCCCCTTTCTTTTGGAGCACTCTAATGACTTCATGACCTTCACAACTTTCCTGTTAGCTACTAGTAGTAGGTTGTTATTGCAGGGTTCAGAGAGCATTTCCTCTCAAAATCTCTTTGGATAATATCCTCTCTATTCCACTTTATTCTGCCTTATGTTGCTATGAGACTAGAATGGTACCAGAATCCTGCAAGGGAACATTCATGATGGCATCAGTAGTGATGAAGCAGAAAGGAAATCAGCTGCACACGGAAGCAGTCAAGGCATGAGGTTATAAAAAGGGTTTGGAGAGACAGCTCAGCAGTTAATAACACTGACTGCTCTTGTAGGAAACCCAAGCTTGACTCCTCGAACCCACATTGTGATAAAAAAACTGTTCCAGGAGGTGAGATACACTTTTTAGCCTCCAAGGTCAACAAGACACGCAAATAGTGCACAGATATACATACAGGCAAAGAACCAGCACACAGAACCATTTCAAAACCTACTGCAGAATTAACATCCTTGTACAATTTTAAAGAGACAGTGTGAGACTAGCCTGAATCCACTTACAAAGGAGGAGAGATTGCCTTTCACTAGGTATCTTTTCTTATAGATTCCAGACTCAACATTGTGCCTCTGGGCACATGAACATGGTAGATACACTCACCTTCTCAAAATTTTCTCCCTCAGAATAATTCCATAAGGTCTTAAAATGGCTAGCATGATTCTCCCTTTCTAGACCTCACCTTTTTGCCCGCTTCTGCCACTTTTCATAACCACCAATTACCCTATGTAGGTTATGGCACAGGCCTTCAAAATGTTTATCACATTTATTGTACAACAAAATTAGCTTTGTGTGCAGTTCCATCAACTCTCTCAGCATCAAGTATCTTTTCAGGACTGCCATCCAGCTATGTCCCACAGACCCTCCAGGTATTCCCTAAGTGCCACTACCTTACTGAGGGTGACCTTCACCACTCTAAAATTGCAGCCACCATCAGAACAGGCAGCCTCAGCCCGAGCTCCCAAAGCTGATCATTTATCTATTGTCTTTTTTTGTACTAATTATCATTTTATGAATAATCTAAAGCATTTTGCATTTTCTTCTGACAGTTTCACATATGTATATAATTAAGTTTCATAATTTTATTATTCATTTATTTAGTTGCCATCAAGACATCATGATCTGAAGGAAGGAATGGATTTATAATTATTTTTCCTTATTTTGTTCCAATTCTTTCCAAAGGCCTAGACTTGTAATTAACCCATCACTAGAGTTTAGTGAGTGTTGTGAAACTAAAGGAAAAAATTAATAAATAATTGCTTCTTTGGTATCACTGATCTATGTTTGTCGGTGAATTCATACTTGTTCGAGGTCAAGGATTGCCTTTTTTGTTAATAACTTTTATTGGATAATTAGAGCACATTTATATGGAAGCACTCAATAAATGCTTCCCAAAAGCTCATCATTTAGAAATGCAAACTTTTCAATGTTCATGTCAATGTGAAGTTGCCTATAAATATAGCATTTTCAGAATGTTAACAACAATATATATCTATATCTATATATCTATATCTATATCTATATATCAGAGTGATCTTGGCTAATGTAATTTGTCTTCACTTTCTTTTTTACTTACTCTCAACTATGACAATGGAAGTGCCACTGTTGAGTAATGCACCGTTTTGTTGATAAGCTTTAGACTGAATTTTTCCCACAGAATTGACACATTTTATGCGTGTGTGTGTGTGTGTGTGTGTGTGTGTGTGTGTGTGTGTGTGTGTGTGTGTAAGCAGTGAGAACCAGTGGTGGAAACCAAGGAACAGATAAAACAAATTGAATATTCATCAAAATGTAATAGAAAACATCAAAATTCTTTAGATCAAAAATGACATAATTTTAAAAATAAAAGACTGGGTTTAGAAGTAGGTGCAAATGTCACTCCCTGACCACACCTTAAGAGAAGAGGATGGAGAATATAAGTAGCTAAAAACTGGAGGTCAGTTGTAAAATTCCCCAACTTCAGTAAAAACAGCAGATGAAGACACTGTGAGAAGTGCATGGTGAAGTGTCCCGCGCCCGCTCTGTATTCCTCGCCAGCAAGAAATACACGCAGGACACTCGGATCCTTCTGCAGACAAGCTTTAATGCATTAGACTGAACAGAGACTGAGCAGAGACTGAACAGAGACTGAACAGAGACTAAGCAGAGACATTAAACCAAGAAAACCATCCCTATATAAAAGGCTGACCAGCCGCCTGGGACATATTACCCTATAAATGGCTTTAGCTCCTCAGGCTAAAATAAGCCACGGGATAGGCAGAGATCAAAGGAATGGAGATTACCCAGCGCCTGTGAAGTAATTTACACCTTGGTGTCTTCAGGCAGCATTATAATGCAGGAACCGGCTTCCTACAGTGAAGGTTCTCACTGTGCATTGAAAAAAGTCCCCGAAGCCAGGTGGTGGTGATATATACCTTTAACCCTAGTACTAGGGAGGTAGAGACAGTGGATTTCTGAGTCCGAGGACGGTCAAGGTCTACAGAGTGAGTTCAAGGCCAACCAGGGCTACACACAGAAATCCTGTCTTGAAAAACAAACAAAATGATCGCTGAATATATTATCTAGGAGTAAATAAATACTCCTGCCCCCTTTTCACTAGTCACTATCTATAGTCCTTCATACACACCTCCTAGAAAAAGCTATTTTGTATCATTTAGATGGAGCTTTCCAATGGATTCTCCATATATTTACATTTGTGTGCAGATGTATACAGCCATAAACACACATCCATAGGTTTCTCATTTAGGTGAGTATGGCATGTAGTATGGCTGAATATACTTATTATTTGCTATCTAAATCTATCTCATTCTTTATAATGAGTATATAATATTCATAGAAGCAATATACTACAATTTATTGGTCATATTAGTGTTGAGAGACATTGAATTGTTTCCAGTTTTTCAATTTACACCCAAGGTAAAAGTGAATTTTTTAGGTAAATATGCCAGTGTTCCTTCAGGGCAGTCCTTTGAGAAGCAGTGTTTTTGGATCAAAGGGAGCCTGTGTTTTGCAATTTTATCTTTGCTGTAAAATTGGCTACCAGTTTATACTGCCAAACACACAAAGATGTGTTGTAATCTACATAAGACTTTACCCAACCTAATTTGGGTGGGCAAGAATGAATTCTTGAAAACTTTGGCTTCTTAGTTTTTTCATTCTTTGCCATCAGATGAGTTTATAGGGTTGCTTTTCTATATAACTATTAATAAGTCTATACTTTTTTCTCCACAATTTACCATTTTCATTATTTTTCTCCTTTTTTTCATTTGCTTAACAATCTTCAAGATGGAGAAACATTTGGACAAAGTAAACATTGGGAAGGGAAGAAGGAAATTAATGTATTCTCTAGCATTCTGGTCCCCCATTTTGTGAAATAGAAGAAAAGCCTAAAAACCAGAGAGGCTGGACTAATAATGATTAGCTTTGGTTTTGTACTGGAAGTCCCAAGGCATGTTTCATTTTGGCTAGCCTTGTTTCAGTACTGATGTCTAATCTTGGCCCCAGGGAGGCTGACTTCACCTGGGGTGAAGCCAGAGAATTTTTTCCCCTCTTTCTTTATTTCCTGTTCCCCATATGTTAGTGTTGATAACTGGAAGTTTGTAAAGTCATGCATTCTTCTGCTTCTTCTCAAAGCCTTGTACAACTGATTTGTAAGAGCCTGGGATAGAAAGGTTTAGCAGAGCATTGCTTCAGATGGCTCACTTGGTAGGGGACCTGTGGCTGTTTCAAGGTATGTTTATGGCTATCTCTCCTAATTGGATTACCTAGTCCATATCAAAGTTAATCTTTGTTTACTTGTTAAGTGAACAGAAAACAGAATCCCTACATATCAGATTACCCCCCACACACACACACACACAGGCTACGTGTATACAAAATATTCCTTTCTAATTAGCTTGATTTTTTTTTTACTCTAAAGATGCATGCTGGTTTTCTGTCTCTAAATACAGTGTAACTTTTGTCTCATTGCTCCACCAATGCACCAACACATCTTACCTTTACACAGAATGACATTGGAGAAAATTAGGAAAAATGATTTACTATCTAATTTTAAAACAAATTGTTTTGTTTCTATATGTTTTGACATTTTCTCACACATATCTGTGTACCTTGCCTATGTAGTGTCTGCACAGGCCAGAAAATAGTATAAGCTTACTCTGGAACTGGAGTTACAGATGGTAAGTATGTGGATGCAGGAAATTAAACCCAAGTCCTCTGCAAGTGCTGAGTCATCTCAGCAGTCCCCTGATATGTATTTCATCATTTATCTAAAGATAAATAAAGGTGTCTGTTTTGTAAAGCTTCTTATCCCTAAAGTGATTATATATATATATATATATATATATATATATATATATATATATATACACACACACACTTGGGAAATGTTACTGCAAGAACATAATTGACACTTAGGTATTATCACAGAAATTTCCTTAGACTTCAAACAAACCACCCAATCCCCTGAAACAACCCCCACACAAAACTCTTTGTTTCAGTTGAATGCTCATAGCATATAGGAATAATGGAACTTCAATCCTCTGGATGCATTAGAGGGAAAAAACATACCTGTATGCATTAGTTTTGATTTATTTTACTGATCTGTTAAAGGCTTCAGAGCTGATGAAGTGACATTTCTGGTCTGTTAGTGACACCCTCTTAAAATAACAAGCAGAAGATTTTATTAGTTACTTGCATCTTGAATCGTTTTTATTTATTCAGGGTATGTTAAGGAAATTTCACCAAGAGATCTGGGTGACAAATGTACCAAACAAATGGGAACATTACAGGCTATCAGTCTGAAACTCATTTGTTCTGCAGCCACTTATAATGGCATGCTTTTAGTCAAACTACAGAACCTCAGTTGGTTCTATTCTTTTTTCCTTTTTTATTAGTTGAGCTATAGTAATAAATATCATAGAGCACAAATATAACTAAGCTAATATTAAAACCCATTACACTCTTCCCCATGAAAAGCACCTTAGGAGATACTATGTGCACCTTGAATTTTTTGAACAAAGAGAAGGAACTGTTGTTATTTGTGCCAGTGTTTGTGTGACTCAACTCATCTTCATAAGCATGTTTAGCACAAGTGAAACATGACATTTAGAAGACAAGATTATGAAGGGCATTTTCAACTAACTTTCTTACTTCATTAGCATAATATTCTCTGGGTTACAAACAGGATTCCCTTTTTTCCATTCTTGGAATGGAACTGAGGTTCTCAGCCCCTGCTAGGTATTCACTCTACCAGTGAACTTCATCCTCTGCCCCAATTTTTACTTATATATTGGGTTACAGATACATTTTCATGCAGGTATATCATTTTATTTGAATATATTCACTACCTAAAACACCCCCATTCCCATTAGCCTATTAATTCCTATAGACAGTTTTCGTTTTACACTGATATCATCTGTACACATATGACTTTGTACATCTATATAAAATATAATACCTTCGAACTGGATAAAACATGTGATATTTGTGTTTCTGGTATTGAGTTGAAACACTTCATGTTATTTCTCCAGTTGTGTTCATTCTCCTTAAATGATGTGACCTCATTCTTCATTATCTCTGAAATCATCCATTGTGAACATAAGCCTTCTATTTTTTTTTTTTGTTCACTTCTCTCTTGATGGAACTGAGGCTTGTTTCCATAGATAATATGGAAAGTTTTGTAATAAATACATATGCAAGTGTAAGCTTTAAAAAATTAATAGAAATGTGCAAAAACTCTTTTGATCATATTAGTATCATTATTTTCAACACTATACCAAACCATGTTATCATGAAAGAGTTATCAATCTGCTATTTTCATATCTTGACTTTTACCAGCAGAAGTTTTTTAATATGGGTTTTACAAACTCATATTCTTTTCTATTGCTAACTCTTGGTAACTTTCTTTTACTTATTAATTAATTAAGTTTGTTTTCTGTAAATGGAGGCCTAAATTGGTCTAGATAATAAGAGGCCAGAGTCAGATATAGAGGGAAATGTAGAAAGATCAGAAAGAGGGAGCAAGCCACAGCACACCTTAACTCCTAAGCGTCTCTACAGAGAAGAGAGAGATTTCCTGTTTGTACTTGCTTATATACTGTTACTACCCAGATACATCACTTCCTGCCTGTCTGTACAGACCTCCAGACCTCTATGGTTAGCTAGAGGCACTCTCCGTTCTCTGACCCCCAGACAGGCTTTATTTGTACAAGATATCACTACAGTTTTCTCTGTATATCCGTGGCTTTCATGGAAATCTCTGTACACTAGGCTGTCCCAGAACTCAGATATCCACCTGCTTTTTCCTACCCTTTGCTAGGATTAAAGGCATGTGCCACTACCACCTGTTCTTTTTAAAATTATTTTTATTTATGTGCATGTGTGTTCGTGTGTGTGTTTGTGTGTGTGTGTGTGTGTGTGAGAGAGAGAGAGAGAGAGAGAGAGAGAGAGAGAGAGAGAAAGAGAGAGAGAGAGAGAGAGAGAGAGAGGGAGGGAGAGACACAGAGAATATGATATATGTATGTTCAGGTACCTACAGAGGCCACGGATGCTCTTAAGAGCTGATCCATTTTTCAAGCCCTTGCATGTTTTCTCTAGTCTTTCTTGTAAAATAATACATTTAAAAACCATGAAGAGGAAAGTATCCAGAGTCATAGGAAGGGAAAGTCATATGTGATACGTACACATAAGCACAATCTTCATACTACAGGTGAAGTAAATAACATTCACAATGTGTGTTTGGCATTGTCTGCCCAGATACTCAATTTCAGGTGAAAATTTGACCTCAGTTAGTTTTGTCTCCAAGCTTGTCATTTTAACCAGTAAAGTCTACAGGGAGCATGTTTTAAGGGATGTGTACTGTCCCACTCATGTGGGACATGAGTTTAATGTTCAATGCAATATTTACAGTCTTATAATGGTACCTTGATTCTCTTAACAATGGATCAATGCATGAGTTTTGATTGTTGTTATTCTTTGGCTAGGAAAATGATGTTATTTTTTGTCCAGTTCTTTGGCCTACTAACTTTCACAGCTAGTGGCCATTTTAGATGTAAACAATTTCATCAATTAGATCATAAATAGGGTAATCATTAAATCATGAATTACAACTAAATGATGATTCATAGAAAGCCCATATATCTACTTACCTTATAATCACATTTGTGATTTAAAAATGTCAAGTAATGACTCTAAGAAAACATTGGCGCATGTAGAATTATTTTTGCAGATACAAAACTAGAAGTTTTTAAGTAAAATTCCAGGCACTATAGTTTATAAGTTCGTAAATCCAGTCATTGATTTCTTTTCCAGGTCATGAACTTGGGTCTGAGAATGGAGTGTTCTATGGACTACCATGATTCATTCCTTTCTTTCAGCAAGTCTAGTTTCAAAAAGTCAATTTCTATTTTTTTCCTTTACCTTTTTGATGGGTATGCAATGTCTATACATGTAGCATTTTTTCATCTTTCCTCCCTTTTCCTTAGCAAATTGGAAGCAGCTATTGCCAGGCACTTGACATTTGAAAACTCTGCTTTCTTCTGGGTTAAGTGGGGTGGGCTCCACAGCCACTGAAATCTGCAGCATACTTCAGGCTCTCCCATGCAATCATATAATGAGAAATATCTACACTAAAGGAGGCAGATGTCTTTGAAAAAGAATGGGAAGAAAATTAGATGATACCAGAGTGGTATGGATGATATCTTTACAAAGGTAAAGTATAAATGTTAAGAATCATATACAGTAGCTAGTAAGAAGTTTAATAAATCAATCTTTTAATTCTCACAGAAAACTCCTTGTAGGACGAGAGTGTGTATTATAGAAATAGCTAGGGAAAACATACAGTATTTACTTTAGTGTGGAACATAGCACATTTATAAGACCTCCCTTTTTCTTAACAGCTTAAGCTCTAAAAGCCACTTCTCATTTTCAGGGTTGAATTGTGTGTGGTTTTGAAAAGGCATTTTTATCATTTCTAAGCTTATCAGATTTTTGTTGTTGTTAGAAAATTGGCTATTGGGTTTCTATTTATATTAAGAAAATGTTTGAATTCATTCATCATCCAAGTACTAGAAGATAAAAATCATGTATGCAATTCTTGTTATCATATCAATATCCTCCATTTAGGAAGTAATACTGTCTACCAAGTGCTCACTCCAAAGCTATAGCATTTCTTTGTCTCAAACTGGAGCAAGTCTTTCCCAAAGACATTGCTAAAAGTAACAGCAACAGACTTGATATTAATGTCCAGACTCTTTTCTCCACTGTCTCTATAGTCACAGATTACGTGAATTAATCTATTTTTATTAACAATTAGCTTTCTGTCATCCTAGTGTTATTATATATATATATATATATATATATATATATATATATATATGACTCAGTGATAAGTGATAATTTACAAGACAACTGCCTGCTCTTAAGGAGATTAAAGCAAAGGGAAATGGGCTATAGAAGTCTCTCTCAGTGTGCACTCTGTGTATGAAGAGGTAGTGTAGCATCTTTCCTGGGGAAATGCCACAGTATTCCAAAATAGAAATGACCTCAACATGAGCTGAAAATGAGCCTCAAACAGGGGAATGCCAGGGGAGGAAAATTACCAAAGGGAAAAGAAGTAACCATGGGTGCAGGGAGCTGTGAGTTCAGTTGAACTCTGGACCCCAAACTTTGAGGATGAGATCACAGATAAGGCTGTAGAGGTTTGCTGGGGTGCATTCTGTGGGTTTGATCACCACCCCATGTCTTCTGGGCTTTCTTCTTTAGATGATATATAGTAGTGAACTGGATGGATTTGCATGCCACAAAACTGAATAGGTGAGGTAGAATTAACGTCTCAGTGTGGTTTGGGATGATAGGTTCTTCAGATGCAGTAGTAACCTGACTAAGGGTTAACAGCTTTCTATTGAGTGATGGCGGCCTATTAGGAGAACAGATCAGTACACAAATGTCAGAGAGTGTTAAGAGATCTTCCTGCCCTGTTAGGTATTGCCATTGAGAAGGAGGGAAGTATGCTTTCATGTATAATAATCAAATAATAAGATAAACAATGATTCAATGCTTTATAAAGTTATGGAACATTAGAAATGGGACACCTCTCTTTAGAAGAATTATGGTCTTTCTTTATTTGACAATGAAAATATATTCATTGTAGGTACATTGCTGTGCTTTGGAAGCTTGAATGGAGAAATCTAATGTATGGGAAGACATTAGTTGGATAAAGTTACTTGGGTACAAAACATAATTAATTGTTATAGAATAATCTTTTTGTACACTAAGATGTGTCTTTGCCAAGGTGCCTTCTGATTGGTTTAATAAAAGAGCTTACTGGTTGATAGCTAGGCAGGAGGTATGGGCAGGACAAACAGACAGAGGTTGCTGGAAAGAAGAAGGGCAGCATCTCAGGAGTCTTGAGAGATAGAGAGAGAAGCAAGATAAACTTTCCTTGCTGAAAGAAATTACAGCCACATATCACAGGGTAGAAAAGAAATATGGTTTAATTTAAAATCTAAGAGTTAACTTGTAAGCAGCCCCAGCTATTGGCTGAGCATTTATAATTAATAGTAAGTCTCTGAATGCTTATTTGAGAGTGGCTGCCTATACACAGAGAAACTCCACCTGTAATTAATGGAATGAGGTGATCAATGATCAACAACTGAGCTTTTGTTGTTAGTGAAAAACAGTGAGATGGGGAAGGAGAAAGGTTTCAAAGTTTCGGCAATTTCTAACTTTTGTTCCTGTGTTCCTCCAAGGAAAGATGGAATTGCTGAAAGTGCTTAAGAAGAGTAAGCTAAGAAAGTAGACATGTATTCAGCCAAAAGTTAATTTAACTGACAGTTCTGTGTGTGCAGTTGTGCTAATGATAAAAATTAGCTAAAATAAAAGCAAGCTATCTCGGTTTCAAGAAAGGCAAAATGATTGCCTAGCAAATAGTATGTCACACAAAACGGATTCCTAAATTGCTAAGCACTGCGTTCATTTGCTGCCTGCTGTCATTCTATACCCCTATCTATTAAAAAGTTCCAGAAGGCATCCTAAACTACTTTCTGTACTGCTCATTTCAGAAACATCACTAAATCTCTATCTTCTTTGTACCACACTTTCCTGGAATCCAAGAGAAAACATTGGTCCTAGAAACAATGTAGCTGACTTTGAACACAGATGAGGCATTATAAGGCAACAAAACATGGAAAAAATAACTGATCATAAATGCTCTGTCTATATAAAAAAGTAGAAGTGCACCCAATATTAAAGTTGCTAAGTGTGAAGAATAATGTTTATAAAATTAAATAGTTTATGCAATAGCGATTAATTGAAGTGCTTTCATATCAACCAACATGAGTTCAGGTTGGCTATTAGAACCAAATCTTGCCTGGTGACAGTAAGTAGCCAGCTGCTCACATCATGATGAACATGACTTTCCTGAGGTCTTACAGTGCACTTGAGCACATTGGCTCTTACTCCCAGAGCCCCTTGCATTCTATTTCTGTCTCTCTAGAGCCTCAGATGACAATCGTGATAAATTGTATCACACTGTTAGGTGGTTTGTGATGAAAACACATTTCCACTGGGGACTCCAAACTCAAGCTCTGACAAAACACTTAGAAATGTGCGCTTGTCTCTGTTCTCCTTTGTCTTTGTTACAAATGAAAAGGAAATCAGTTAACTCCACCATATCTTCACAAAAAGTGCATAACAATAATACTTTCTGACCAAAGTCATAACATTTCTATTACTTTATATGTCCACACTATTGTCTGTATTTATTTATCTTTATGGTCTTCTCTGTATAACCAACTATTGTAGACTAGATCTTATAGTTTTAATTTTTTATACTTGTTTATTTTACAGGTATGAGTGTTTTGCTTACATATATGTCTGTGTACCATATGCATGTCTAGTATCCATGAAGGCCAGAAGAGGGTGTCCCATACTCTGGAAGTAGAGTTACACATGGTTGTAAACTGCTATGTGGGTGTTTGGAGTAGGGTCCAGGACCTCTGCAAGAGCAAAAAAGCATTCTTAAAAATCACTGAGTTAAGTGTCCAGATCCATATGGTCTAGATTGTTTAGTGTCCCCTGAAGGACAAGGTCACCTGATAAAGTCTTACTTATGACCTGTTGTGGTATTAGGAATAAGTGGAACTATTAAGATTTAGAGGCCAGTGGAAGAAAGTGAGGCAATTGATGGCATGCCTTTGACTTTGACAGGGCTGTCAGGAATCTTGCTCCTTTTCTCTCTTTGGTTCTCTGACACCACTGGATAATCAATTTTCCTCTGTCACACAAATCTGCTGTGATAAACTGCTTCACTGTGGGTCAAGCAAACATTTAATGAAACCATGAGCCAAAAATAGTTCCTCTTTGTACCTAACTATAGAAATAATCTCTGAAAATATCATCTTTTTTTTTTTTTTTTGATTTTCAAGACAGGATTTCTCTGTGTAGCTTTGGAGCCTATCCTGACACTCGCTCTGGAGACTAGGCTGGCCTCGAACTCACAGAGATCCTCCTGCCTCTGCCTCCAGAGTGCTGGGATTAAAGGCATGCACCACCAATGCCCAGCGAAAGTATAGTCTTAATAGTTCCTATTTGTAAGTTGATTGTTTCAGGTATTTTTGTCATAATAACAGTAAGCTGACAAATACACTACACATTTATTTTAACCATTATTATTTAATTTATAATAGGCAAAAATTAAATGGAATGGAAGTTATAGTGTAAAGCAGCTACACTGTTTCATTTTTAAAACAATGGAAGGTTTTCTCTTTGAAAAATAAGTGTTCTTTCTGCACATACATCACAGTGGTTAGTATCTCGATAAGATTTTTTTTTTGTCTGAAGGGTTAATGCACTTCATTTCCTGAAAATGGAGCCATTTTAGCATGAATTGGATAATAAGAGAATTCATAAGTTAAGACTGCTGTTTTGTCAAAGTGAACAAGACAGCCACCTCAGACAAGAAACACAATGGCCTGCCAGTTCTCATGAGCAAATTTCTCGATTTTGGTCATTTAAACTGTGAGGCATTCTTATCTCCCTCTCTCCTGAGCCTGATCAAAACATTAGCCTCATAAAGTCTCCAAAATCCTTGCACATCAGTGTGTAAGTTTTGATAGCTCTGGAAAATGGGAAAATCTCAACAAGTAAAATGAGGCTGGCTGTTAGGTTAGTACTAGTCCCACACAGTGTCTCACAGTAAAGATTCCCCACACCAGCAGTTCTTATAAGTCAAGATAAAGCCTTGTGAATATTCTGTGAGTATGAAAGCAATGTGCATATTCTTTTGTAAGCTTTTGGAAAAAACAGATTATAACTGCTAGCTATGGTTTCCTGACCTGCTTACCACTGGTTGTCAACCTGCGGTGTGGGTTACGATCCTTTTGGGGGTCACATATCAAACATTCTGCATATGAAATATTTACATTATGATTTGTAATGGTGACAAAATTACAGTTATGGAGTGGCAATAAAAATAATTTTAACTGTATTAAAGGGTCACAACATTAGGACGATTTAGAACTACAGCTTATTTGAATATTCACTGATTTGCTTATTATTGCAAAGGGTGTTTGCTATTAGTTGGTTATGCTGCATGAGTACTTAGTGTTTACAAAGCTTTGGAATCTTCAGACCTCACTCCTCTGGAGTAAAAAATGTTCAGGGATACTTTTCCCCTCTCACATGCTCTTATACAAGTCCCTAGTCCCTTTTATCCTAAAAAGCTGAATGATACTGAATGCCCCGGAACCTGATTGAGGACCTGTTGTCATTGAAGTAAATTTTCACTCAAAAAATTCAAGGAACTTTCCAATAATTAAGAAATGGTCAACAATTATGAATAAAGAAAAGCAATAAAGGATAAAGCACGGAGATAAAGGCAAAAACACTAGTGAGAAAATAACATGAAATAACGAGCTATGGAAGGATGGTAAATGAAGATTGATAGTGTTCGCTACTGAACCCTGTGATGGAATTTTACCACTAAGGGCTACAGGAAGTAGAGATATATGGAAGGCCTTGACTGGAAAGAATGGAGTCAAAATGAGGTTGTTGTGATAGCAGGTAGGCTTGTCAAATGTGAGTCTTTCCAAGGAAGGACTTGGGACACAGACATTCAGGAACGAAGGCAGACATGAAAGCATGGAGAAGATGACCATCTGCACTCCCAGAGGAACCACCCTGCTGATGTCACGATATTGGATGCAGAGTCTCTCTATAGTAATAAAACAGATTTCTGTTTTGTAAGTCACCTTGTGGTTTGTTACAGAGACTAATAAAGTACTACTTTATTAGAAAGAAAATTAATAAAGCATTGGATTTTAAAAGCCAATAAAAGATAGTTGCTGAGCAAATAATGTGCTTCCACCATTATAGTAACTGTGCAGTAGAAATTAATTTCTCAAAAAGCCAGCCCAACCCTGATGAGAAGGGGAGGAGCTTGGTCCTGCCTCAACTGAATGTGTCAGGCTTTGTTGACTCCCTATACAAGGCCTTACCTTTTCTGCGGAGTGGATGGGATCCGTTTGGGGAAGGTAGGGGAGGACAAGAGGGATGGAGAACTGTGGTTAGTATGCAAAATGAATAATAAAATAAAATAAAATATAAAAATAAATTAATTTATCTAGACTTTAAGGGGTTAGAAACTTATTTCTTATTTTTCAGAGAAGTGATGCAATGAATACATGAAGCATACACATGCACACACACACACACACGCAGAGGTGTGGGGACACACACAGGGGAGAATAAAGTCAAGTGGGAGTGCCTTTTAAGATTGGAAGCAGGGATTTAAACATTAGAAGTCACGGTAGTGATGATAGTGATAACGCCTTCATACATTAAATACCTTCTTTGTGTCAGATGTAACATTAAGTGGCATAATACTCTGTTTCCAGGGTATTTTTCTGTTATAGTTGAGAACTTGAAGCTCAGAGAAGTTAAGTCTTTTATTCACTGTAGCTCTCATAGCTAGCACTTTCAGCAAAATGTATCTGAGCTCAAGTCCATGAGCCAACAGAATTGCATGGACACCTGCTGTTCCTGTAATGGGTGATGGATTTGTTCAAAGGATCAACCAACCTTAAGAAAGGTCATTTCTGTTCCATATGATTCATCAAAGCTCTCGAGTCCATATTAGGCCTTGAAATCTTTTGATACTTCTGAAATCCATTATAGTCCATCATGCTATCCTGGAGACTTTGGTACTTAAGCCTAAATACATTCCTCTGGCCTAAATATTTCAGGTTATTATGAATTTACTTTTGTCCCTTCTGAAACCTTGTTCAGTCACATTGAGAGAAGCTCACATTAGACTCTTCCTGTACCTAACAGTTCTAAAACAGAAGGAAGAACTGTGGCTAAGGTCTCTCCAAGGTCACAGCCAAATATATGAAACAGTCAGAAAGGCCACATACTGATTTGCATAAAATATGCCCAGAATTTGCATTCAAATGTATTTTAATCTGCATGAAAGTCTATTATTATGTCTTAAGAGTATAAATTTTATAATTGTTCCTCTTTTAAAGCTGTCATTTATTTTTTGTGTGTAGCCACGCCCCCTCACTTCTTTCAGTCCCTGCCAGGATTTCTGCATTCTCTGGGAAGACTTCTTAGGTGATATAACCAAGGTGTAATGGAAGTTCTGGTGTTGGTTACATGGAGAGCTCATCCCAGGAATTCTCCATCATTTTCTTTAATTTAGTGTTTGTGCCAGTGAGTGTGTATGTTGTCATGAAGTCAGAGGACTGCTTTTGGGAGCTTGTTTTCTCCTTGTACACTTGGATGCAAGGATTGAACCTAGAACCTCAGACTTATGCAGCAAGCTTCTTTATCCATTGTCCTATCTGGCCTACCCTGCCCTTCCATTCTTTTTCTCCAGCAGAAAATCCATTACGAACGTATCTTCCTCTTCCTGACTAATACCTGCTTTCTACTGCTGACAAAGATAAATGGTATAAGACAGAATTAGAGAGAACAGAGATAATTGACAATTAGTGAATTAAAGGAAAGAGACTGATCTCAACTCCTACAAACAAAATAGAGGTAAATTTTAGGTGCTAGGATAAACTGGGGGAAATTTCTGGGAGTATTAATGGGAGGTTGATTGGTGGGATTAAGTTCTCTACCTTTTTATTTGATAGGAAGGTTGAACTAAACAGTGATTAGGAAAAAGGAGGTTTATCCTAAAGACTGTCTTTATGAAATGGCTCTCTGGTCTTCTAGTGTTTCTAAGTTGTCCATCGGGGAAGAGGCTGGGAGGCAGTGAAAGGATTTATGATCATAAATTTTCTAAAGTTATTCTGTGAAAAGGGATGTCAGGAATAAATCTGATTATATTTAGGTAGGCTAAAGGTCTCAGTCCAGCAGCAGAAATATAATCATTGACAATTTTATTGACAGTTATCTAGTCTCATCCCTGTGTCTTCCCTCAAAGTACCCCTGTTCTTTAACACCTCTAGTTTGTAGGGCTTCCTATGTTTGTTTTATTAATGTAGTGGATGGGAAAAATCCCATGGTGTCAGTCGAGTCATAGCTTCTGTCAGGCATGGAATTCAAAGAAAGTAGCTGCTTTTCAGCACAGTGTGCATTAGAAGGTTACCTAATGAAAGTCTCCTACCTATCAATTAACTCTGGTCAGGAGTTAGTTCACTTTGAATGTTGAAGAAAGATCTTGGTCCTTTATTTTTTCCTAAGTTTTCAAAAGAAAACTTCAAACTTTAATGGAACTGCTGATCTGCAGAGAGCAATGATTTTACATGATCTCTAGAGTGGAGAAAGTGTGTTGAGTCAATAGTGACACACTGCAAAGCATGAGTTGGTTAATGGGCTTGTTCTTTCACTATATTTGTGACCTTGAGGAAGTTAACTCTTGATGGCTGAAGGTCCTCGTCTTTACAAAATGGATAATATAGGATTACAGTATAGTTGAATTTTATGAAGAAATGGTCCATGAGCTGCATTTAAACAATTCCTGTGCATAGAGGAGCACAATCATGGTTCACTGGCCTTTCTAGATTCTGCCTGATTCTCAATCTCCTACTTTACTATATATATCATGATGAATTGGATGTTATTGAAACCTCGTTAAGACACCTAAAGGTTTGAATCAATTAGAAACTTCAGTTAGGTACAGGACTGTAGGAAGAGTGATGTGTGAATCGTGGTTACAAACACTATCTGATTTTTCCTCATTCTATACTACAGATTGAGTCTTACTTCCTTCACCTAAATACTGACAACTTGTAGTGAAATGAACCTGTTCTCCAGGTATGACAGCCATCTCTCAGCAATCTGATCCTTGGGTTATCTGGTCTTTACTTTATGATGTTTCCAAGGAAAAGACAAAAATGAACATCTGTTTCTTTACAAAATCTAGTGCCTTCTTGTTTTCTGATTTTTTCCTCTTTCATCTTCTGTACGTTTTTCTTTTAACTGATGATGCAGTCATGCTCACAGCATTTACACTTGCAGGTTCATATCTTCAGAAAAATGTTCATGGCCCTTATGGGGTATGCGAGCCATCCATCACATTCCGTTGTCCACTGCAGACTCTTAGTTTCTTTTTTCTCACCTTCCAGGATATTCTGTTAACCCATTTTGGCCTTCTGGATACATGAGTGATTGAAAAATTTAGCATATTTCCTGAATTTATATTATAAATTAAGCTAAGTATATAAGATCAGTTTATTTTCTTTCCTACATCAAATCTTTGCCTACATCAAATGATCAAAATTGGATCATATGTCCTGGGAGAATTTGAAAAGTATAACAATTTTATTTATTTTCTTCCCAAATGCAAGTCTCTTTTATTTGTTTGTGACCTTTTGGGAAATTGAACTGAGTAACATACATGCTGATCTTTTTTTTTTTTTTCTGATCTTTAATATAAGCAGTTCAAAGTATCTAAAAAGAAGCAGATTTACATCTCAATTGTTGTAATAATTCTGAATGCTTTGTTTGCTTTTGCATATGTGATACTGCTAATTTCTTTTGCTGAAATAAAACACAATTGTAAAAGGGGTTATCAGGCATTAACTGATGTCACTCAGCCTCTGTGTTGATAATTTGGGCACTGTTCCAACAGATCATAATCTGCAAGGTAATGACTCTACTTCTACTTTCCCCAGCTGTTCTTGCTAGTGGGTGATGGGGGAGCCTTCATCTTAAAGTGGGGACAGCTGCCATTGTTACACTTGTAAACTCCATCCTTGGCAGAGCTGGAGATGGAGTCTGAAAATGTGTTTTATGTCTGTGAGTTTCTTCTGCATGGCAAAGTTATGTTGGGAATAAAAACGGGAGCAACGCATTGTTGTCTGGTTGACAAGAACATCTACGAGAAACTGGAGACAGTCAATCCCACTAAACACTTGTCACCTTGGAATTTCCTTTATTTTGGTGGAGTGAGTCATTTGTGTCCTACTTTTTAAAATCCTTTTGTCTTCCAAAAAAGGAAAAAAAGAAAAAGAAAGAAAAGGAAAAAGTCTTCAAGGACGTAGCAGATAACCAAGCCAGTACTCTTTCATGAGAGTCAAGGGCAACCCAAACCTTCCTGCTACATTCTCTATATAGTTGTTGCTCATCAAGATTCAAATTCCTTTTGTGACTGACACCAAACAAGGAAGACATCTGGATTTGATTAGGAGTGCCTATAAAAGCCCTCATGCTTTTCCTTATGTGGCGCCTGTCACCAACAGGACAAACAGGCAAAAATGGGCCTCATTAGCATCAAGTCCTCCCAGCTGATTTTGGGAGTAATTAATATTCAACATAAATTGATTTCCTTAAATGATCAAAGATAGCAGAAAGTTGATTCAAATCTGAGTGTCTTTTTGAGTAATAGTGTATTGAGGAATCATTGCTATGAAATAAATCATAAAATGGCCTTAGCCAACTCACCTGATGTCAGATTCCCAACTTTGGGAATATTATATCACCTAGTGCCGTTATTTTAATACAGTTTTCATTTTATAGTGTCATATTTTTTCCAAAGGACTTTTTATGTTTTAAACCACTTGCTTATCTTATTTCAAAATAGTTCAGTCCTCTTTTTTGTGTGAATAACAGAAATCTTGAGTAGAAACTTCTCACAAAATGAAACATGTCCTAAATCTAACCAGGGTGACACTGCTAATGATTCCTTGTGGGTTTTTTGTTTGTTTGTCTGTTTGTCTTTTTGTCTTCTCTTCTAGACTTCTGGCCTCAGGAGAACACTCAAATTGCTGTTTGAGAATCTTCCTGAATGCCAGCTGCTTATGCACTCACTGAAGAAGTTTCAATTTTCATGAAGCCTACATTTCATCAAATGGTAGCCTACCTCCTATCAAGGACATTTTTTCTTGAAATGGCTTTCCCTTTTGACTTTGGTTTCCACTGGTGCAGTTTTCTTTGCTCAGTCACTCAGGTTTCATATCTAGGTCATGATTGCCTGTCAGCTTCTTTCTCCAGGCTCCATGCTCCTTAAGTACCGGGATTGTCATTCTTTATTCTCCCATGCCTGATGCAGCTTCTGCCACACTAGAGTTGTTGAATAAACATTTTTAGATTAAATGAATATATATATTTTCACCTTTACTTGCTCTGCTACTCTTCTTATGATTAAAGAAATTGAATATGTGATCAAAGAGTTTGAATGCAAAAATCAAAAGTTATAAAAATGTATTGAATGAGCAATCTTTGAGTCCCAGTCCCACCCCATCTGTACAGCCCTCCCTTCCACCCGAACTTGGGTAACTGTGCTCATCAGTTCTTTGTGCTGACTTCCAGTTTTATTTTTTAGGTGCAATATATCCAAAAGTGTACACATGTACTCTTTTTTTGTTTTTGTATATGCACATAACAAATGGAAATTATCTCAAAATGTTTTTACACTTGTGCTTTCTTTGAAGTGTTTGGAAGGTAAATATTGTTACATTTGAATACAACTTTTAAAGTCAGAGGATTGCTTGTGGAGTCGAATCTTTCCTTCTACTGTTCAGTTGTGCATTACTGCAAACATCCTTATCTGATGAGTCTTTTTGCCAGGCAAGGACATAGTTATTTTATTACTTTGTTTTAAACCTCATGAGGTATTGACACCATTCATTAACCATTTGGGTTATGTGCTATTGACAGACATAAATGTTACTTCAGTTATTATCTTAGAGGGTATTACTTTGTGCAGGTGAATCATCAGATTTTGATTGCTGGCTTCGACTTCACAATGATGCCACTCTCAAACTGTTCTGAAGGGTAATACTAGATGACCCAAACTTGTATGGAAGTAATTGTTTGCCTGTAGCAAGTTGTCAAGACTAATTATCCCAATACAGTCTCTTTTTCCATAAAAATATTAGTATTTCACTGAATGTCTCAACTGTATTTTCCCTATTTTTGTATGTATTATCTTCCTTTCTTTTTATGGTCTATTTATATTCTTTTGATTTGACTTCAGGTTCATTTGTTGTTAACTGTATTATTACCCAGGCTTAGATTTTTTTCAATGCCTGCTATTTATTAACTAAAATTATTGTGTAACTGTATTTTCTATGTTCTTTAGTTTCTAGAAAGGATAAGGGGGTATTAATACCCATTTTATTAGTTTTAGTCTCTATTTATTAAGTTATATAAAAAGATGCTTTGGGATCTAAAAATTGCTATGTAGATATCAAAGAGAGATATGGGTGCTGAAAACAATACAGATGTTCAAATTGAAGCTCTCAAAAATTCTTAGAACATCTCAGGTTATTGAGAGCTTAATTATCCATTTTTTAATTTGTTGATCTTACTAACATAATTTCACTATTTTTCTTGATTAGGCATGAATGCCTAAATATTATCACTGTTCACCCTTGTGTGTGATTGGGTTTGTATGTGATGTGTTGGATAGTGAAAGAATACCCTCAAACTCTTGTCCTGTACATATTTGTAATTAGAAAGCACTCTCCTGCATTCTCTTTCAACAAAATAAATAATTCTTAGGCTATTTGTCTTAGTTATATTTTCCATTTATTTCTCCTTTGTGCTGTTAGGGGACTGTATTGATTCCTAAGTCCTTTCTAGCTTTAAATCTCTGATTTCATTGCTATCTATAGAATGGTCTCCAAGTTCTCTTGGTACCTTTGAAGCTTCTAGTCACATCCCGCTGAATCAAATCACACACTGATGAATCCTTATCCAGTGGCAAACACTACATTTAGAAATTTGATCAGGGGCATTTTATAGTGAAAGTTAAACTTAAATTCTGTATCAAAACTAAATAGGGCTTAATGTGGCAATGTCTCTTCCTCTCTGAACATTGTCCAGCTGTGGGTCTCTGTGTCAATTACCATCTACCAAAAAAGAATCTTACAGTGTTTGCATGATGCACTTTGCAATATATTATTAGGAGCCATTTTAATGCTATATTCTTTTAGCAGAATAATATTAGTAGATTTTTCTACAGGGCCTATGATCTATCTAATCTAAAGTTATTGGCCACTTTGCCAGTGTCAGATATGGTTTCCATCTCATAGTGTGGGCCTTAAATTCAATTTTGAAGGTACCTAGTTACCTGCATAACATTTATGGCACTGTTACAGTACCAGTTGGCTTTTTGGGTATGTCTCTGTTGTATACAGCATGTTTTGTAGATGAACTGGATTGATGATTACTTTTCTTCTCCATGAGTCTGCATTCTAGCTTCTAGCCAGGAACCAGCTTCTCCATGTTCAATGATATAAATAAGTGGTGTCTTCAGCACTAGGGTTTTATTATCAGGTTCTGGAAGGTAACCAACTGTCTTGGAAATATTCTGTAATTTTGGGGGGTGTTTGTGGGATCCTTTTTGCCAATGACTCAAGAAGATATAAACCATTGTGGGCACTGGCAGTTTGACATTTGGCATTAGATACCTATTTAGTGTGCCTGCTTTGGCAGCACACATACTAAAATAGGAATGGTACAGAGAAGACTAGCATGGCCCCTGTATAGGGATGATACACAAATTCATGAAGTGTTTCAAATTTATAAAAGATATCTATTTGGGACTTTTCCTCCCTCATTATACTGTGACTCAATTTAAATTCTTTTTATAGGTATATACCAGAGGTTCTCAACTTGCGGGTCATGGCCTCATGGGGGTGGATGAGTAACCATTTCACCTGGGTCTCTGGCTAGATATCCTGCATATCAGATACTTATATTATGGTTTATAACAATGGCTAAATAACAGTTATGAAGTAGCAGTGAAAATAATGTTATGGCTGGGAGTCACTACAGCATGAGGAATTGTATTAAAGGGTCTCAGCAATAGGAAGGTGGAGACCCACCATTGTATACAATTTGGAAAGCTTCTACAATTTAGAAAGCTTTACACACAGCTTTGCCAAAGGCTTTCAGTGTTAATTATCCCACACCATATTGCCTTCCTTTTCCTGTGCTCGCATCTGCCTCCACTTTCGATCACTTTAATTTCTCCTTTATCTCTGTTAGAACACTATATTGCGTTGCTCCTTCCTTGGAATATCCACCATACCTCCTGGCCCCTTGCTAATTACCCAACTTCTATGGTTATTTGGATTGACACACACACACACACACACACACACACACACACACACACACACACACAGAGAGAGAGAGAGAGAGAGAGAGCTTAAAAACTGACATCCACACATTAGAAAAGAACATGTAGGATTTACCTTTCCTGAGTTACATCACTTAGGATGATTCATTGTAACACTACTCTGTTCACTTACAAATTTCATAATTTCTGAATAGTGAGTTCGATTCCATTGTGAAAATGTACCACCTTTTCAATATCCATTCATCTGATGATGGGCATCTAGGCTGTTTCTAATTTTTGGCTATATGGTTACAAGGATAAGCCAGTATCTCTGTCCATATGCCTAAGAGTGGTATAGTTAGGCCTTAAGGTAGACCATCTTTATGCTTCCTGAGGAATCTCCATACTGATTTCCATAGTGGACGTACCCAGTCTGCAGTCCCTCTAGTAATGAATAAATTTTCCTTTATTTCCCTTATTCTTTCAAGCATGTGCTGTTGTTTATTGACAGTTCTGAAGGAAAAGGGATGAAATCTCAATGTAGTTTTAATGTACATTTTCTTGGTGGCTAAGGATGGTGACAGATTTTGAAGTGTTTCTTAGCCACTTGGGTTTCATTTTTTTGAGAACTCCGTTTGGCTCTATGCCCCATTTCTCTGTTGGGTTATTTGTTTTCTTGATGTTCAGTTATTTATTTATTCTAGATGCTACCACTCTCTCAGGTGGGTAATTAGCAAATATTCTTTCCTAAGCTGTAGACTGCTGCTTTGCTTGAATAATGGTGTCCTTTGCTATATAGAAGTTTTTAAACTTATGAGATCCCATTTATTGATTGATAGTTTAAATTCCTGCACCACTGGTATCCTTTTCAGAGTGTCCTCCCCTGTGCCTGATTTTAGTGCAAATGAGTTGAATTTCTTTTCATTTAAGATGACGTTAGCTGTGGGCTTGCTATAAATTCCCTTTACTATCTTAAGACCTGTCCCTTGTATATCTAGTCTCTGGCTGAAAGCTGTTCTGGGGTTAACAGTAGAATTTTGGGCTAAAAGGAAAGGGTGAAAGGGATGACAGGAAAGAGTTGATTGAGACAGTATGGAGAACAAAGTTCTTCTACCTAAGTCCCAGCCTAGTGTGGTGCTGTGCTTCCCGAGTAGACAGCAGTTTTTCCAGTCAGTGGAAAATAAAGGAATGGAGATAGATTATAAGGAAAGGTTCAGAGGTTCAGAGAAGAAGAATTAGGGAACCTGGTGTGCTGCTAGAGGTACAGTCTGTGGGCTACAACATGTAATATTAAGAACAAACTTTTTTGGTGAAATCTTCTGATCCAAACACACTGGGAGAAATGCTGCAGTCAAACATGGAAGTTTTTCTTTTGAGCAGATAAGACACTCCCCCTATAAATAAATTTTGAATATGGGATAATAAAAGAACAACTGGTCAGGGTTGGATAAGAGAGAGAGCATGTGTGTGCCAACATGCAGTCATAAGGATTAGAAAGAAGCAAATGTAACTTGTTGATTTCACCTCCTAGAAAACATGAAGTGTCACTAAAGCTATCTAGATTATATTTTATGCATTGAGTTATGAATGTTTCTCTTGAATTCCAACTTCAGAAAATGACACTGGGAAGCAATCTCTTCCTTATAGGAGGCTCTGTCTCAGACAGAAAATGGCCTTCCAGCCAGAACAGGGCATACAAAGTAGCCCATAAGCCTGTCATGTTGGCACTCCTGCTGTGATGGCTTCTGTCACCCAAGAAGCACAGTGCCAAGAGCCACTTGTGTTGATGCCAATGCAGTCTCTGGAGTTGTGGGTCATAGAGCACATCCTGTTTATTCATGTGCCAGCATGAGGAATCCTCAATATTAAAGTTCCAAAGACTGGGATAAGAGTACAGTGGATCCCTGCACACCCAGAAATTTAGATGGAGAGACAAAATGAGGCATACAACAGCCTTTCTATAACTACCATTTATGATTTTCCCATTTTGTGGATGTAAAGAGCCAGTGCATCAAGAAAACATGGGTCATGAGATGTGTGATGTAGTTCCAGGAATCATCTTATTCAAGTAGTTGGTTCCTTTTATTCCAATTCTAAAGTCAGAAAAATGAACTACAGTTCAGTTACTTCTTCATTGTTTTGTTACAATAAGTAAAATACAGGACATTCATTAATAATCTGCCCATACTGAGGATTTTTTAATCAACATATAGCTCTACTTAATATTTTAGTGGCAACAACCCTAATGGTAACATAATATTAAAACATAATCTTGCCCAGTAAATTAAAATGATAAGTAAAGGAAAGAGTCACTCTGAAGAAACCAATAATCAGATCATCTGATCAGGTTCCAGATGTGTCTTTAGAAGACGTTTACCATCACTGGAACTGGCCTGGTAATGGTGCTTTTCTCCATGAAACTTCAAGTCTGTAATAGTGAATATTTGTAAAACAATAATAATAATAATTGAGGAGCTTGGAGCATTGTTCGCTGGTTAAGAGCACTTGCTGTTCTTGCAGAGAACAAAGTTCTGTTCTCAGCATGCACATTTGACAGCTTAGAGCCATATGTAACTCCAGCCCAAGAGGGATGTCTTCCTTTGGCCTCAATGGGCACTGGATACATATGGTGCACATGTATACATCAAGGCACACATTTGTCAACATGTAAGGTAAAACAAGCAAGCAAATCTAAAAATAAAAATAAAAATGAGTCATAAATCTTTGAGGGCTACAGTGTTAGTCCTTAAAAATGGATTACAGCAGAGAGGGCACAGAACATGTTGGCATCCCAGTGGTCATTTTTTGCCCACACGTGTCTCTTCTGTTGGTAAATGTGACAACAGGCTCCACTTTAGTATGAGACTTAGATTCTCAGAAAGAATTGTACCCACCTTTCCCAGCCAGGCCCAGCCTCTCTTGGACCCCACCTCAACCTGCTCTGTCCAAGTCCTCCCAAATCTGATCATTGTTGCTACTCAGTCATTCAAATGTGTTACATGACTTTTGCTTTTATTTTGTTTAAGTGATTGATCTTTTCAAAGCATTCATTTACATATGTTTCTTTCCATCTGAAAGAGTTCAGGAATCTTGTTCTGACATCCTCTAAGAGCAGTCCCATCCAAAACAAAACAAGAGAGGCTTCAGGGCTTTCTTCCATCACCAGTTCACACAGCCTCCTTTTGTAACAGCTGTGGTATTCTAAAAGATTGTAGCATTGCATATTTATTTCTTAAGCTCTTATGAGAGCCTCTGAACCTGTAGAATGCCATTAATCTTTTCCTTGTGGATCATTAATATATGCTGAGTACTCACATTGCTAATGAATCAGCAAGAAGGCTAAATTACGAACCCTGAACATCACAGAATCCACAGTGGCACACACTATACACTCACCTGATTGCCTTTTTCATGTTGATTACTGGAAAGTCAGTCATTTCCTGAGAGTTAATCAGAGCTTCCCATCTGAGTTCCAGTTACCTGGCTTTCTTCCACTTATTTTCTGAGTTATATAAAATTATTATTACCATAAAATCTTTCAGATTTGATTACTTGCAAAGTTAACAAACCTATTTTAATCATATTTTTTTTCTGTCTGAAAGGAGCTTCTAGCTATTTGTTGGTTAAAATGTAATTCCATTAATTAAGAGTATTATATATTCATATATGAATCAGGATACAATTCAATGCTTTTTTACATATAACCCTCATTAAATACTGATATATATCAAATCTGCCCAAGTCTCCCCCCTTATCCATAGAAGCACCAATATTTGCCTGTGGCTAGTAGCATTGACGTTTGATTTCCCGTATCACACAGGCCTCTAGTTAATTGCCATTTTTCCACCTTGGTTTTAAGATCATTTTATTATTTTTTTCCATACCCACTTCTCTAATCATCTTTCTCAATTACCTAAACTTACTCTATAGCTACCTACTTTCTCTATCCATTTCTTCCTTATGAAAAGACACACATAACGTAAAATTTGTCTTCAGATCTATTCTTAAGATTCTTTTATTTTATTTTATTTTTTAATTACTACTCATATGTACATATCCATCCCCCATTCCCTTGCCCTCCCATCCACCCATGTTCCCCACCAACCCCCCAACCCACCCCCCCAACTCCTCCCCAGGGATAGTGAGGCCCTCCAAGGGAGACCTTCAATGTCTGTCATAACATTTGGGGGTTGGCCTAGGCCCTCCTCAGTGTATCTGGGCTGCAATAGTATCTCTCTATAGGGAATGGGCTCCCAAAGTCCTTTTGTACTCCAGGGATAAAGACTGGCTCTACTGTTAGAGGTCCCATAGACTGCCTTGGCCTCCTAGCTGGCACCCACATTCAGAGGGCTTGGTTTGGTCTAGTGCTATTTCCTCAGCTTTATGACTAGGGTCTCCATGCTATCAGTAGGTCAGGTCCACTGTTTCTGCCAGTTTCTTCAGCACCATCTTGGCTCCTTTGCTCATCCCTCTTCCCTCTCCAAAACTGGATTCCAGTAGTATGGTTCAGTGCTTAGCTGTGGGTGCCTGTTTCTGCTTCGAACAGCTACTGAATGAAGGCTCTAGGAATGGCAACCAAGATAGGCATCAATCTCATTATAGGGGAAGGGCATCAATGGCATCTTCTCCACCATTTCCTGGCTTCTTAGTTGGGGTCATTCCCGTGAATCCCCTAACATTTTCCCTGTGCCAGACCTCTCTCCAAACCTGTACTCTCTCCCTCTATCAAGGCATCTCCTTTCTTGCCCTCCTCTACTCCTTCCCTGTCACAGTCCTCTTGTTCTCCCCCCCTGCCCCTTCTTCCCTTCCCGCTTCCTTTCTCACTCCTCCCACTTTAGTCATGGGTTCTTGTCCCCATCCCCTTCATCTTGGGGTCCTCATTGTTTCCTATCTCCTCTGGCAGTGTGGATTGTAGACTGGTACTCCTTTGCTCTATGTCTAAAAATCAAAAAATGATGAGTACATACCATGTTTATCTTTTTGTGATTGGGTTACCTCACTCGGATGGTTTATTCTAGTTCCATCCATTTGCCCACAAATTTCAAGATTCCTTTTTTTTTTTCTGCTGAGTAGTCCTGCATTGTGTAAATGTACCAAATTTTCTCTATCCATTCTTAGGTTGAGGGGCATCTAGGTTGCTTCCAGGTTCTGCCTATTACAGATAATGTTGCTATGAACATAGTTGAACATATGTCCTTATTGTATGAGTGTGCATTATTTGGGTATATGCCCAAGAGAGGAATTGCTGGATCTTGAGGTAGACTGATTCTCATTTTCCTGAGAAAGCACCATACTGATTTCCAAAGTGTTTGTACAAGTTTGTACTCCCACCAGTAATGGAGGAGAGTTCCTCTTTCTCCACATCCTCTCCAGAATACATTGTCATTAGAGTTAATTGATTTTAGCTATTCTGAGAAGAGTAAGATGGTATCTCAAAGTGGTTTTGAGTTGCATTTCCCTGATGGCTAAAGATGTTGAGCACTTTCTCAAGTGTCTTTCAGTCATTTTGGATTCCTCTGTTGAGAATTCTCTATTTAGTTCTGCACTCCAACTTTTAATTGCATTGTTTGGTGTTTTGGTGGCTAGCTTCTTTAGTTTATTGTATATTTTTGTGATCAGTCCTCTGTCAGATGAAGGGTTGGTGAATATCTTTTGCTATTCTGTTGACTGGCATTTTGTCTTGCCGACTGTGTCCTTTGCCTTACAGAAGCTTCTCAGTTTCAGGAGGTCCATTTATTAATTGTCGATCTCAATGTTTGTGCTACTGGTGTTATGTTCAGAAAGCGGTCTCCTGTACCAATTTATTCTAGGGTACCACCTACCTTCTCTTCTAGGAAGTTCAGTGTGGCTAAATTTATGTTGAGGTCTTTGATCTATTTGTACTTAAGTTTTGTGCATGGCCATTGATATGGATCTAACTGCAATCTTCTACATGTCGGAATCCAGTTATGTCAACACCATTTCTTTTTTCCATTGTATAACTTTAGCTTCTTTGTCAAAAATCAGGTGTTCATATGTGTGTGTGTTAATATCAGGGTTTGCAATTATATTCCATGGTCTATCTGTCTATTTTTGTGCCAATACCAAGCTGTTTTCAGGACTATGGCTCTATAATAGAGCTTGAAGCCAGGGATGGTGATGCCTCTGGAAGTTTGGTTATTGTACAGGATTGTTTTGGCTATCCTGTTTTTTTTCCATATGGAGTAGAGTATTGTTCTTTCAAGGTCAGTGAAGAATTGTGTTGGGGTTTTGATGGGAATTGCATTGAATCTGTAGATTGCTTTTAGCAAGATTGCCATTTTTTACTATGTTGATCCTACCTATTAAAGTACATGGGAGATCTTTCCATTTTCTTGTATCTTCTCTAATTTCTTTCTTTAAAGATGCAAAGTTCATACTATACAGGTCTTTCTCATTTGTGGCTAGTGTTACCCAAAGATATTTTATGTTGTTAGTTGCTATTGTAAAGTGTGATGTTTCTTTGACTTTTTTTTTCAGTACATTTATCATCTGTATATAGTAGGGCTACTGATTTTTTTTTTGAGTTAATCTTGTATCCTGCTGTTTTGCTGAAGGTGTTTTTCAGCTGTAGGAGTTTGGTTCACTTATGTAGACTATCATATCATCTGCAAACAGTGAAAGCTTGACTTCTTCCTTTCCAATTTGTATCCCCCCGATTTCCTTTTGTTGTCTTGTTCTAGCTAGAACTTCAAGTACAATATTGAAGAGATATGGATAGAGTTGGCAGCTTTGTCTTGTTCCTGATTTTAAAGGAATAACTTTGAGTTTCTCTCCATTTAGTTTGATGTTGGCTGTTGGTTTGCTGTATATTGCTTTTATCATGTTTTTGTATGTTCCTGTTATTCCTGATTTCTCCAAAACCTTTATCATGAAGGGATGTTGGATTTTGTCAAAGGCTTTTTCAGCATCTAGTGAGATGATCATGTGGTTTTTCTTTTTCAGTTTGTTTATATGGTGGGTTACAATGATGGATTTTCATATGTTGAACTATCCCTGCACCCTGGGATGAAGTCAATTTCATCATGGTGAATGATTTCTCTGATGTGTTTTTGGATTCCATTTGCCAGTATTTTGTTGAATATTTTTGCATCTATGCTCATGAGGGAGATTGGTCTGTAATTCTCATTTTAGTTGTGTTTTTGTGTGGCTTGAGTAGCAACGTAACAATAGCCTTGTAAAAAGAGTTTGGCAATGTCCCTTCTGCTGCTATTGTGTGGAACAATTTGAGGAGTACTGGTATTAGATCTTCTTTGATTTTCTGGTAGAACTCTGTACTGAAACCATCTGGCCCTGTGCTGTTTTTGGTTGGTAGACTTGGCGATTGCTTCTATTTCATTAGGGGCTATAGGTCTGTTTAAATTGCTTATCTGTTCTTGATTTAATTTTGGTAAGTGATAGCTATTCCGAAAATTATCCATTTCCTTTAGATTTTCAAATTTTGTGGAGTACAGCTTTTTAAAGTGTAACCTGATGATTCTCTGTATTTCCTCAGTGTCCATTGTTATGTCCCCCTTTTCATTTCTGATTTTGTTAATTTGCATGTTCTCTCTGCCTTCTGGTTAGTTTGGATAAAGATTTGTCTATCTTGTTTACTTTCTTGAAGTACCAACTCTTTGTTTCATTGAGTATTTGTAATGTTTTCCTTGTTTCTACTTGATTGATTTCTGCCCTCAGTTTGATCATTTCCTGTTGTCTACTCCTCTGGAGTAAGTTTGCTTCCATTTGTTCTAGAGCTTTCAGTTGTGCTGTTAATTCTCTAGTGTGACTATTCTCCAGTTTCTTCATTTGGGCACTTAGTGCTATGAACTTTCCTGTTAGCACTGCTTTCAGAGTGTCCCATAGGTTTGGGTGTGTTGTGTCTTCATTCTCATTAAATTCTAGGAAGTCTTTAATTTCTGTTTTTATTTCTTCCTAGACCCAGGAATGCTGCAATTGCTCATTATTCGATTTCCATGAGTTTGTAGGTTTTCTGCAATTTGTGTTGTTGTTGAATTCTAACTTTAAAGCATGGTCTGATACAGGGGGTTATTCCATTGTTTTTTTGTATCTGTGTAGGATTGCTACATTGCCAAGTATGTGGTTAATTTTAGAGAAGGTTCCATGTAGTGCTGAGAAGAAGGTATATTCTTTTTTGCTTGGATGGAATGTTCTATAGATATCTGTTAGTCCCAATTGGGTCATAACTTCTGTTAGTCCTTTTGTTTCTTTGTTAAGTTTCTGTCTGGTGGTCCTGTCTAGTGGTGTAAGGGAGGTGTTGAAATCTCCGACTATAAGTGTGTGGGGTTTTATGTGTATTTGAGCTTTAGTAATGTTTCTTTTATGAAGGAGGGTGGGTGATAGGGGTAGTAGTTGGGGCCAGAGCAGAGCCCAGACTCACCTCAGGCAGCAGGCAGAGGGCAGAGAACTAAGGAAGGACAAGGGTGAGGTATGTCCAGACTCAGAGTGCCTCCCTGGTTGGGCAGGTTCACTCTATTGGTGGGTCAGGGTCAGAAAGAAGGAGGAGGTTTATAGGGGGAGTTGGGGCTAGAGGAGAGCCCATACTCACCTCAGGCGGAAGGCCTGTTCTTAATTCTGTATTTGGCAGTATTAAACACTCAGTTTCTCATGTAACTATTGCTACTGTTGTTCTGTCATCAGCAATTCCTGACATCTTCTTTGAAGAAATGCCTGTTAGGATCCTTATTCCCCTTTACAGTCATTTATTTTCTTTTCTAGTTTTTAGTTCTTCATGCATTCATTTTTTATTTAAATTAGAAACAAGCTTCTTTTACATGTCAATCTCAGTTCCCTTTCCCTCCCCTCCCCCCTGCCACCCACAGAACCCCTTCTCATCCCCTTTCTGCTCCCCATAAAGGGTGAGGCCTTCCATGGGGATCTTCAAAGTCTGTCATAGCATTTGGAATAGGGCCTAGATCCTCCCCAGTGTGTCTAGGCTGACAGGGTATCCCTCTATGTGAATAGTGTTCCCAAAGTCCAATTGTGTAATAGGGGTAAATACTGATCCTCTACCAGTGGCTCCATAGATTGTCAAGACCTCCAAACTGACTTCCTTGTTCAGGGGGTCTGGAACAGTCCTATGCTGGTTTCCCAAGTATCAGTCTGGGGTCCATGAACAACCCCTTGTTCAGGTCAACTGTTTCTGTGGGTTTCTCCAGCCTGGTCTTGACCACTTTGGTCATCACTCCTCCCTCTCTGCAACTAGATTCCAGAGTTCAGGTCAGTGTTTATCTGTGGGTGTCTGCTTCTGCTTCCATCAGCTACTGGATGAAGGCTCTAGGATGACATATAAGGTAGTCATCAATCTCATTATCAGAGAAGGGCATTAAGGTAGCCTCTTCTCTGTTGCATAGATTGTTAGTTGGGGTCAACCTTGTAGATCTCTGGACATTTCCCTAGTGACAGAATTCTCTTTAAACATATAATGGCTCCTACTATTACGATATCCCTTTTCTGGCTCTCCTCTGTTCTTCCCCTGACTAGATCTTCCTGCTCCCTCATGTCCTCCTGTCCCCTCTTTTTCTACCCTTCTCTTTCTTCTAACTTCCTCTTCTCTCCCCCCATGCTCCCAATTTGCTTAGGAGATCTTGCGTCTTTCCTCATCTCCAGAGGATTATGTGTGTCTCTCTTAGGGTCCTCCTTGTTTCCTAGCTTCTCTGGCTGTGTGGATTGTAGGCTGCTACTTCATTGCTCTAGATCTAAAATCCATATATGAGTGAGTACATATCATTTTTGTCATTTTGTGACAGGGTTACCTCTTCACTCAGGATGGTTTCATCCATTTGCCTGTGAATTTCAAGATTCCATTTTTTTTCCTGCTCAGTAGTACTCCATTGTGTAAATGTACCACATTCTTTTTATCCATTCTTCAGTTGAGGGGCATCTAGGTTGCTTCCAGGTTCTGGCTATTGCAAATAATGCTGCTATGAACATAGTTGAACAGATGTCCTAGTTGTATGAATGAGCATCTTTTGGGTATATGCCTAAGAGTGGAATTGCTGGACCTTGTGGTAGATTGATTCCCATTTTCCTGAGAAACCGCCATACTGATTTCCAAAGTGACTGTACTAGTTGGCACTCCCACCAGCAGTGGAGGAGTGATCCCCTTTCTCCACATCCTCCCCAGCATAAACTATCATTGGTGTTTTTGATTTTAGCCATTCTGATAGGAGTAAGATGATATCTCAAAATTGTTTTGATTTGCATTTCCCTGATGGCTAAGGATGTTGAGCATTTTCTTATGTGTCCTTCAATCATTTTACATTCCTCTATTGAGAATTGTCTATTTAGTTTTGTACCCCATTTCAATTGGATTATTTGGTGTTTTGGAAACTAGTTTCTTGAGTTCTTTGTAAATTTTGGAGACCAGCATTTTGTTGGATGTGGGGTTGGTGAATATCTTTTCCATTCTGTGGGCTGCCATTTTGTCTTGTTGACTATTTTCTATGCCTTACAAAACTGGATGCTGGTGTGTAGAAGACTGCAGATAGATCAATATCTATTGCCATGCACAAAATTTAAATCCAAATGGATGAAAGATCTCAACATAAATCCAGCCTGACTGATCGTCTTAGAAGAGTAGGTACAGGAGACTGCTTCCTAAACTTAACACCAGTAGCACAGACACTGGTTTCTCTTCTTGATGTAAAAATCTCTCAAGCTCTGTATGATATAGTGCTAACCCCTCACCATAGCATTGGACATAGAGGTACTCAGCTACACATATTACAGTATTTTAATTACTCTCATCTTGCAAACCCAAAGACTTTTCAGCTGTTTCTGCACAGCCAGGTCTTTATGTGTGTGTACGTATCTTCTCACTCCTTGTAATTCCTCCGCCATCTCATTATCTTCCAACTTTGGATCTTCAAAAAAGAAAAAAGAAAAACTATACTCAAAAGATACTTTCTTTGTGAAATCTTCTACAGCTTCATGTAGAAAAGATAGAAACTGTTTTCTGCATTCTTACAGCATGAGAGTGTAACACTGATGTCACTTAGTCCATTAGACTTCTTTTGTGTGCTCCTTTCTGAATCCCTTATTAGATTGTGTGAAACCCTGAAGGCCAGGCATTCACTGGAAATTTTATTTATACCAGAATCTAGAACAGTATGAAGGACAAAATAGATGGCCAATATATATATATATATATATATAATATATATATATATGTGTGTGTGTGTGTGTGTGTGTGTGTGTGTGTGTGTGTGTGTGTATTCATAAAATCAACAATGTTCATGGCTTATAAAACATCTACATTTACAAGTGAATTATGTGCACTTGACCTATTTAAGAAAATATTAATTTTCACATTTGTTAACTGGAATCAATTTATTAGAAGTCAAATTTCCAAAAGATCTGGTGGACAGTGCCATGAAGAAAAGCTCACCAAGTCACTGGGTAAAATTCTGGTAACTGCTTTGAAGACAGAATTAAATATTTAAAGAGATATATGTATTTTGTAAAATGGTTTTCCAGTACTCCATATTAGGCATATTTTCCTTAACTTGAAAACTCATTAGGAAGCTTTGAAAGTGTCAATTTTAATAAGAAAGCTTAATGAAACTATGTAATTTCTGCACTGGTTAGTTAAGAAGAGGCAGGAATACCTTTGTAGTTAAAATAAATTTATATCTCTAAATGTCAATTAGCAAGGCCCTATTGACACTTGGTGATTCATTCTTTAATGAAATCATAAATGTCTCTTTAGCAACCCTCACCATCTTCCCAGGAGGCAGCCAAAGTGTCAGGAGATGGCTGTTGGATGCTGGCCATGGCCCACCTGCGGCAGTGGGGTTCTAATACCCGTGGTGGTGCTGGACAGGTGCAGGTGGGACACCCAGGGCATCTGGCTTCCACATCAGGAGCTATGGACATCTGGAGCAATGTCAAAGTCATAATTAACACACAAGCATCTTCTTCCACTACATTCCATAGCCTCTGAATTCCCAAAACAGAGCACATCACCATTCTCTTCTGAGGCCTAGCCCCTCAGTCATGAAAATAATGTTGACTAGAAGCACTTTTACAGCCACCCTTCTTTAGTTGCAATGCAAACTCAATACAACTACTTAGCTTTAAACAATTTCATATGACTTGGTTAAGAAATTTAAATTCTGAGAACACTACAAACACTTAAGAAAATGTGAGAAATCAACTAAAACAATTAATGTTGGATGTCTTAAGAGACCTGAAAGATAAACTAACGTGATTCATGAAAAATCCAATATAACTACGCTGTACTTTTAAAGTGAAAATATGAAAAAAAAGATTTATAAACTTGACTACTTCCTGATCTCTTTATCTCTCCCTCTCTGTAGCTCTGGTTGGCCTGGGACTTTCTATAGGCTAAGGTGACTTCAAACATGCAATCATTTTCCTGGAATTACAGGTGTGTGCTGTGCATAATATACACATCTGAAGTGAGTAAAGGTACAAATCCAGGGACAGTAAAGGGGAAAAGCAGAATGAAACAAGTCAATGGAACATAAGCAAAACACACAAAAGCTAGACGGTGCCGTTTACAGACATAATTCATGAAGAAGTTATGTCAGCAGAAACAATAGTATAGTTTAACAATGAATGACAAAATAACCCCCAGTTTAGTAAGAATAGCAAAAGCAGACATGAAATGGGATGGGAGTGGAGTTCTGTGAAAATGCAATAGCAGATCATCAGCTTTCTGCCTTCCAGGAGAAAGGGAGCATTCTCAGAACAGCTGCAGTCAAAGAGCAGCACAAAGAGGACTTGGGGCTGGGCCAGATGACTCTGGAACCAGGCGATGAGACTGTAGGGAAAAAAAAAAACTCATGTTATTAAGAAACCAGACCCAAAAAGTTTATACAAAAGTAAGCTGCCTTTGGAGTATAGAAAGGCGTTTTTAAGAGGGATGTTTTTCCATGCCAGTTAAATAAGCATCTTCATAATGAAATGCAGCCATAGATGAGGCAAAAAATACAAAGCATAAAAAGATATGTGCTAAAGTGGAAGAGGTTGACAGTCTAATTCATCTAAATAATCCAAATGATACTTTTAAAGTTGATGTTAGTGCAATAGAACCCAGCAAGTAAGCAGACATCCTAGAGAAATAATAAGCAATGGGATACAATGGAAGATAGAAGAAAGACATGACTACTCAAAGTCTACCTACAGGGCATTGGATCAGTTTCATATTAGTTAGAACATAATCCTGTGGAGGAAGTAAAACCATGAGGGTTTCAAACTTATTAAATGCATCATAATCTATTCTTCAGTTTAAAGAGATTTTAAAGGAAATGATATCTTCTGGGGGTGTGGGGGAAGCAAAACTTAGATAGAATTCCAGAATCCTGTTAATATAAATTATTTTCTTAAATTAAATTGGAATATAATATATTTTAAGAATACTTAATTTAATTTTGTCATCATAAGGTGCCCCTGTCAGTCATACTCAGCTTCTTTGTTCAGTGTCAACACAAGTCTCTACCCACAGCTCTGCCAATTGCTAAGTCCCAGGTGTGAGGGCATGCCTCAGTGTCATCTGGGACAGCTTTATTTCTTTCCTGTTCATCTTCTTGAAGGGTCTGATTTTTAAAACTGTATATTATGCTGGTAATTCAATTCCACTCTTTCCAAAACACATTTAAAAACACAGCAGTAGATAAATGAGGAAAATAAATAAGTAGAATGAAAAAGAGCAGAATCATAAGTAATAGACACTGGGTATACTTTCAGGTAAGTTTAACCTCCTTAATAACAGAGCACCATCACAGAAACTTTCTAAAAGGTCAGAAGGTGATCATATGTTCTCAAGGCCAAAATACCATTTAGGAAGATTTGTGGTAACAATGACATCCTGTGGCAGCTGAGAGCAGGGTGATAAAGCCATTGGAAATCCCAGGGGTAAATGTGGTCAAAGTGTCATCCCTTCTGGGAGAAAGGTTAGATGCAGACACAGAACTAATGCTAGATGTACCTCACCCTTGCATTCTGCCTTTATAAAATAGTTGCCATTTAAATATTTATTGTTTTGTTTTTAATTGTGTGTGTGTGTGTGTGTGTGTGTGTGTGTGTGTGCGCGCGCGCACGTGCTTATGAGTTGCAGGTGCCAGTGGAGTCCAGAAAAGGGCATCAAGTCCTCTGAGGTTGATGAGTGTAAGCCACCAGACATGGGTACAGGGAACTGAATTTAAGTCCTCTAGGAAATCAGGAGACCCTTTTAACCATGAAGCCATCTTTCAATTATCTTCCTTCAAAAGCATTTTGAATAAACATTCCAATTTTGTAACTACTTACCAAACAGATATTGGAAACAATGTCTCAATTAAATTAAAAGAAAAAGAAACATTGTAACCACAGGTTGAAATGTGTATCTAGAATCACAGAGTGATTACTAAATGCATGGCTAATACATACATGAGGATACCTACTTGAAATGAAGATGCTACTATTTTATAATGTCATATCCTGAGAATATTCTATAATACACCACTTTTGTACAATGATAAATTTTCTTATGTCATTGTTTTTGCTGTTTTTCAAATTTTTTAACCTTGAACTCTATTGTTTTGCTGGATTAAAAACAGAAGTTATATCTAGAGATGGCCTAACATATTTGATTATTTTGACATATTATGTGGAAACCTACTGGGAGATGAAAAACTATGTCTGGAACATCCCTTTCAGGTGCACTAGGATATTTTATATATTGGAGTATTCTTTCTCTTTCAATCTGTTTTGATGTACTTTTGTGTTCATGATATGATTCTATGCACCATTAGTTCTTGCTGGAGTTTAGATTTAGTTAAAAAAAAACTTCTCATAGCATTGACAGTACAACTACAAACACAAAGCAGCCACAGTACCTGCACAAAATTAGACCCATTATTCCATCATGGAGAGAAGAGATGCCCAAGAAGCCTCATCCATTCCTTAAGAGACAATGTCTGCTAATATCTGCTGGATGTCTCTCTAATGTTGCAGCTACGAGAGGACTAGATGGGAAGAAGATTAGGCTCCTAGGCAAGGAAGGGGTCCAAGCAGGGTAATGGGGATGAGAAGATCATCACAATTTACTATATATGCATGCAAAACTGTCAGAATATGAACAAAATTCTGTTACAATTTCAACCTTATCATTAAATACAATGGTAATAACAATTGAATGTTAAAAGCTTGGTGTAGATAGTTATTTTCTGGTGGTCCATAACAATGAGTTTACTAAAAAAAAAAAAAAAAACTAATCTAAATGTCAATAAACTCAGTCAGCAGAGGAACTTAACTCAAAGTCAAAGGCTATTACATTTCACCTTTATTTCAGCAGAATGGTAACTTTCCCCCAATTTTCATTTACAAGATGGTTAATATAGTTCTTTTCACCTACCTAGCTTGCAAGGATGCAGTGAGGATTAATGAGATCACTCCTACAAAAGATTTTAGCTCCTTGGAGATGAGTGATAGGGGAATGCTATTTTTACCCTGCCATTCATATATTACCTTGCTCACTCTTTCAAGACCTGAAGGTAGAATCAAAAAGAAACAAATCCCAATCCACAGTGAAAAATATTTAATGAGATTTTTTTCACATTTTCCCCATGTCTAATACCTATGCTTCCCAGAACTTGATATATTAAATTCATTTCAAAGATCATTTTGCATACCAGTTTGATGTCTTTCATGTAGAGATCTGGCTGCTTTGGGTTAGATTTAAAATGGAATCAGATGTGCACTACTTTCATTTGTTTGAAATGAAGTCCACTACTTTGGGCTGAATTAATGCATATTCAAATGTATTAAATTAAGGTCTAATATTATGATATTAAATGGAAACGAGCAATATTGACATTCACAGCTCAATTAAATTATGAGTTCGGTTCTTTGTTTTTCTGATATTTCTTTTCAGTGCTTTCTGTTAATTTCATGTTTAAGCACAGCCATTAGGAATTGAAATGTCTTTCTTGCAAAGACAAAGAATTGATAAAATTTGCATTGGAGCCCATTTATGAGAGCCAGACTATAGGTTTTCCAAGTGTTTATATCTCTCATAATGCAGAAATCATCTCTCCAAACCTTGGTAAACTGGGCAAACATTCTTTCAAATTGTATTACTTCACTTACTAAGCACCAGGCATTTCATTTAATTTTAGGATAGTTGGTTTTAGTGTATAATAATTGTAAATAGTAAGTTTATAGAGAATACACTGGAAGATACCAGGATGAATTTTAACATTGGTGTCTTCGTAAGAATGAGCTCATAGTGGTTAAAATAGCGCTGAGTTTAAACAGCCAGACAATTTTTACAATCTTGACAGAAACTTCAGATGATTTCTTTTTTTATTTGTTTCTGTGTGCATTTGGTGTGTGTGTGTGTGTGTGTGTGTGTGTGTGTGTGTAGGCATGTGTGCTCCACAACACACATATGGAGGTCAGAGGGTAGTGTCCAGTGAAGTTTTGGTACTTTTCATCCAGTTTGTTTAGAACAGAGTCCCTGTGATTCTCTGTGGGTTTTTACCACAGCAGCCATCTCACAAGCTTATAAGAACACCTTTGTCTTCACCTCCCATGTCACTACCTGGGCACTGAGACTGCAGATGCATGCAATGTCAGATAGTTGTTCATGGATTCTAGAGGTATAAACCTAGGTCCTCACACTTGAACAGGAAGTGCTTTAGCTATTGAGTCCTCTCCCCAGTCCTAAACTATTTCATTAACATTATAAGAATTTATGTTGGGTAGCCCTTATGCCATTATGGGAATGTAAACACTTGAAGACAAGGAGGCCAAATTTGAGTTTGTTTATAGAGAACAGTGTAGAGAAGTAAGAGTTTAAGTCAAGGAAGCATGGATAGGCTCAAAGGATGATGTGTGGAAACAGAGATGATTCTCAGATATGTTTGAGGGGAGGAATAACCTTAGGTGATTAGTGAAAAGAGCAAACTGAAAGGATTTCTAGTCTGTGATTCTGTCACAAGGGGATTGTAATGGAGATTAGTGTAAAGCTGCAAATAATTGGCCCACCTGTGCATTATGGGGGGAGTCCCCTGAGATAACCTATTAAAGGTGCACAATACAGAAACATACTATTGGGTGAGCTGTGTTGACTGTGTGGGTTGAGAATCATTAATTAGAGGTGTCTGAGGTCACAGTGGATATCAGGCATCCCTGAGAGCCATAAAGGTCTGAATCAATGCAGGACCCAGAAAGCTCCTCTAGACGTGACCTCCCAGAACTGGTGTTTAGATCTCCTTAACCAGCCTGCTTTCAAGTTTTGAAATGCGAATAAAATAATTTGACAATATACATTTCTGTACCCCCTCCACACTTGATCTTCACTCATCATAAACCATGTTGTAAAATGCAACTTTTTAAAAAACATATTTTTTATCATTTTTATAAAGAAATTCTCTTCAGTTTCAGCAAGCAAAATGTTTCCAAAGGAGACAGTTGTTTTTGAATAATAAATATAAAACCCCAGTGATTACAGAATCATTTCAACTTCTAAAATGTTATAAAGAAAACTGTAAAAATTCAAAACAAAAAAATAGGTGTTCAGTTCTTCTGACTGTGGTAATCTCTCACCTCTCACTTTTTCAGAAAGCTTCCTGTAGTTTTAGATTTTTGCCAAGTATATGTCTTTTAACTAGGAACTTTCACACCTACAATATAATCCAGATGGAGAGTGTGTGCTTCTGACTACCTCAGCAGATCTCCCTAACACTCTACAGTGAAGGCATTCAGGGAAACAGCTATCTTGATATGGGGTTAACAAGTATAAGGAACATTATTCCTCTCCACAAACCTTTATCTTGAAGCACAGTTGCCAACCCCTAGCTGGTTCATTTGCTCTGCAGAGAATTTTCCCCACCCTATGTCTCCCAATCCCACTTGAAAGGAAAACCTTTAGAATTCAGAGCTCTTCCTTGTGGAAATGCCTAACGTTTGCCAGCTATAGGGTTAAAAAGATTTAAAAGTTACTCTTCATATGAAATTTTGTTTCTAAAACTGCTAGTATTTTTCTGTGATTGTAATATAATTTAAATTTGTCTCCTTTTTCTGATGCTCTGATAGTTTTAGAACTTGGTTGATCTTATGAATTTTAATTTATTGCTGGAAACCCAAGTTTGTAGATTATACATCTTTGTTCATTGTATATAATTTAACTGCATTTCTGTTGCTGTGATAAAACACACCGCCAAAATCAATCTGTAGAAGAAAGTTTGCTTTAGTTTGCAGTTCCAGAGGGAGGAGTCCATCATGGTAGGGAGGCAAAATTTAAAAATAAAAGGCTGAAATGTTTTCAACACAAATTATCAGGGATTTTTGTGCTACAAATCATTCTCAGCAGGAAAATGTTCACAGAAGAGCAGAATGAAAAAAGAAAAAGGAATGTAGTCTTAATTATATCATGAAGCTACCATGTGCCACTGATATCATAACCAGATGTTATGGATAATTTGAAAAAAATCAATAATTATGGGCCATCCTTATGCATTGAAATAGCTCTGAAAACCTCAAAACAGTTCACTGTTGTAATCTGGTAATGAATGAAGCAGATCATTCATTGAGAGTTAGTTAATTGGCTTTACAAGTTTTGGGACTGGTTAACATTAGACAGTAATGATTTTTTTTTACATTTATAACTAGTATGGAAACTTATGCTCATGAGTAGAGTCTGTCAAAACTGTCCATATGTATAATTTCTTAGAAAGCCAAGAGGAATATTTAAAACTAGAAATTAAAGCATATTTCTTTAAAACTGTAATGAAATAAAAATAAGCTTCTGATGGGAAATGATCACAAATAAATAAAAGAAATAAACAGGTGGCAATAAGAAGTTAAACAAAAGAACTACGGTGTGAACAGAATAACCCGATCCTCCTTAGGGAATGAGAAACTGTTTGATTGCTAGCTTAGGAAGCATTGGCAGAGAGACTGGCAGAAAATGTGGTGGAGGAGAAGGGGCTCCAGCAGATTTCAGTATAGAAAGCTCAAGGGCAGGGAAACATTGTGTACCAGGACAAGGTAAAGAGACAAAGGCGAGTGACGTTTTAAGATAGAAGGCCATAAGGCATACTGCCTTTATTCATTCCTCTATAAACCCAAGTTGATTATAAGTAATAGCATAATAAATACATTTATTTGTAAACATCTCTGTGATGTGTTCCATCAAAGTGCTTTGGTGGAAGAGAAATGTCATGTTTTTCTTTTTCTTATTTGTGACTCATTAATTTTATATAAACAAAGGGCAAGACAAATTTTTCAATGATTAAAACACAAACAAGCAAACAACCCTGCCGCTCCTACAGATAAAGTAACTTTTCACAGATAAGAATAAGGTATCCTAGGAAGTAATTGAATATTGATAACACAAAGGCATAACAGCATAGCATCTTCTGTAGTTGGAATATACCCCCCAAAGAACCTTCAATCTTACTTGTCATTATGTAGCAAATAATTGTGAAGGTCAGAATTCAATTGTTTCTTTTTCCTAATTTTCTAAACAACTTTAGAAAATATTCACTCCATCCAAATCCTGCTAGATTCTTCCCACCTCTTTACCAACTTCTTGGCATGTTCTTTCTTTAAAAGAAGGAAAAAAAGGAAAAAAAGAAGGAAGAACAGAGAGAAAGAAAGAAAAAAGAATGAGAAAATAAATAAAACAAGGCACAAAAAGACAAATACCCAAACCAAACAATACAGCATATGAAAAGCATAGAATCCATTTTTGTTAGACATAGAGCCATATCCTGAATTATGCTAAATATCCACATTGCCACTCCATGGAGAAAGACAATTTTCCTTTTTCCATCAGACATTAATTGCAAAGAGCTTTCTAGTTAGAGACTTTGTGTCCACATCCCTTTCTCTGTCCTAAGATTTTGTCTGATTTGAACTTGTGGAGGTTTTGTGCTTGCTATGACAGACTCTGTGAGTTCACATTGCATCAGTGCTAATGTGTCTGGAGGACACTGTTTCCTTAGAAATATCTACTATCTATGGCTCTTATAATTTTATGTTTCTTACGTATAGATCTCTGAGGCTTGAGTGGAGGGGTTCAGTGGAGACACCCATAAATCTTTTATTCTCTGCACATTGACTTATTGTGGGTCTCTGTTTAAATTAGCATCTACTACAAAATGAAGCTTCTCTGAGGTCTAGACAATGAACTGATCTATGCTATTGGGGTCCTATTCAGAATACCCATTCTTGTACCTATGGGTTCTATCATATTTACAACTTTATCTTCCATCAAATTCTGGGTATCTGTTCTACGTTGAGGTTTTTGATACATTTAGAGTTGTGTTTTATTCAGGGTGATAGATGTAGATATATTTCATTCTTTTAACACACCTATCCAGTTTGACCAGAGCCATTTTTGAAGATTCTGTTTTTTTTCCAGTGTGCATTTTTGACTTTGTGTCAAAAACAAAAACAAAAACAAACAAAACAAAAACAAAATCCCTGTCTTTGTACATGGAGATCATTTACCAAACTTAGAACCACTAAGTTGTCCTCCAATAAATAAGTGGATGAAGAAACTGTGGTGCATCCACACATCCACACTGTAAAATATAATATCATTCTGAATTAAGGTTAAATAAATTATCACTCCTTAAAACACACACATAAAACATATTTTACTACAACATGGAAGCTAATTTGTAAAGGTTGCATCTTGGGTGGTTGCAATTATAGAGAATAATAACTTACTGCTGGCAAAACCATATAATCAGTAAAATGTGAGTGGCTCTCAAGAGTTGGAAGGGAGAGTAATGAGTCACTAAAAACTTAGGGATTTTTAAGGTGCTTAAAGTACTCCATGTACTCTATGATAGTGTCATTGAAGATGGACATGCCTTGTATCATATTTGCCCCAACCATAAACTCTATAATGCTAGGAGGGGATCATTTTTCTAGTTGAACCTAACTTTTTTTTAATAATGCTTATGAATTTCTGCTAGCACCCATAAAATGCAATACATGTTTTCTTCACTCACATGGTAGGATGAATAAATATTGACCAATATCTATTATTTCCATTTAACTTATTACCTGAGAAGCTATGATGAAATATATCTTGGTACCTTTAAGATGATTTATCATTGGGAAAGTCAAAGTTTTAGAAACTTTGTTTTGTTTTCAACTTTGAAGGATTAACATCTTAAAACTTTAATCTTTTATTTGGATTGTCTGTCATTTTTGAAAGGATGAACAACCTTGTACCTCAACTCTGAGATCCTTCCCTCCTTGGGGACGTGACTATGAAAGACACATGACATTTATTATCAGTCAGCAAAAGCAAAGGTCTGAGTAACTCTGCAGAGGGAACTCTGTAATAAATCTAAATACCTTTTCAACACCCTTTGTGCCTGTTTTTCTTTGGCTATTTTTGTTAGCCCTGAAGCTAACAAGGCAAAATTATTTCTTATGCCATTAAAATGTTCTTTGCACTTGAAATGTGAATGCATATTTGTTCTTAGTGTTTCCCTGAACAGAACAATTGTCTGAAAAATGATGTCTGGCTTGTCTTTTCAGAGAAAGGTCAAAGGAGAATAGACTCAAAACAGACACAAAATTCTACTCTCTGCATTCTTCACTTTAGAAAAAAAGCTTTAAAGTAGCTGAGCTACTTTCAGAAAAGAATGTGGCAACGACAACTGTCTTTAATTTACCTTGTTTCTTAAAGTTTGTTTAACCAGTTGTGGTGGTACATGATTAACCCCACACTCCTGCCACCCCCCACCAAATCCAATAGTGTAAAGGGTAATCTTTTATTAGAATAAGGTTCTATTTGGCTTTGGAACTTTTCATTCTTCAGACTTCAGTAAGTGCTTTCAGTTACTAAAAATATTGTTAGGTTTATTTATTTTATATGTATAAGTGTTTTGCCTATAAGCACAATGCCCATGTGGGCCAAAAAGGAGTAGAATACTTTCTGGAATGAGTTTTAGATGGTTGCAAGCCACCACGGAGGTGCTGGGGACTGAACCTAGTCCTCTGGAAGAGCAATGGGTGTTCTCAATCCCTGAGCCTTCTCATCATTTTGTCATCCATGAGGCTATCCCAATATTTTCTGGAAGTTTATCTAATTTACTGAAAAGATTTTCCATAGTAAAATGCTTTTCCATTTTATTTACAACTCTGAGACTGGTATTTATGGTCAATAACATTTTATAATTTAGTTCCCAATAGTCAGGTAACTTTTGGAAAAGATTATGCAGAGACTCTGTCAGTGACAAACATCATTTCCATTTAAAATTCAATAGTAACTATTGGTATTATTTACTATGAAGTAACTATTATGGTCTTTTCTATAACACAAGTACATTTAACAGTGTATGTCAGAAGACTCTAGTTTTTAATGTTTGTTAGACTTTCTTAACTTTGGCATGTTAATATGTGGGTGTTTTGAAAGAGTCTGTATTGTATTTTGCCACCTCCTTCTTAGAAAAAGATACCTGCAAGGCTTGAAATATGTACTACAGTGGAAGTTCTGGTGCCTTTAAAACAGAAACTCATCCTATCTTGAAGCTATCAAAAATGCCAGCACTTTTACACTTTAAAATGCATAGAATCATCAAGCCCATCTACTTTAAAATTTCCTTTTTAGCAATTCTATTTCCATTACATCGCAGAAGAAATAGCCCAGAGACTTGGTTTTCTTTCCAATATGAGAAAATCCCAAATGAATCTAAGTGACTAGGATCATCAGTCCTTAGAATCAATGGCTTCCCATGTCAATTGCTCACCTAATTTTCTGTTATTTCATACTTTATACTAGCACTTTAAGGATAACCATTTCTTGTGCTTATTTTATTCTACAGCTTTCTAATTAGTGAGTTAGAAACATGACTGCAAGAAACACAATGAAATAGTATACAAAGAAGAATATTTTTCTGTGGAAACCATTCCAGTCCTACAGTGTAGGATTTTAATTGTCAATGTCACTATTATTATTTTTAAATTAATTATTATTATTAGTGCATATTATGGGCAATACATGTAGCACTGAACTATATTCCTAGGCCTTCAATGACAACCTTGAGAAAAGCCTTTATTTTGATAAGAAATTAATTAAAATTCTAGTAACAATAACAGCACCCACAACAAGTGCACACATGTATGCATATGTACAGACACATCTTACTTATTTGTGGCTTCAGTAATATCACATTATTTATTTTTTCAGGAGTTTGGACACAGTGTGCCTTGCTGGTGTTGGCAGAGTGATCTGCCATTCTGTTGGGGGAGGGCTGCAGCAATGCTGTTTCCTCCAGGGCTCATGATGGTGGCTGCAGTTGCAGCAATCCTCTTGAACAGACATGCCTTCTTCTCACAGTCATCTTTATAACTGTTTGTTTCTTGCTGTTTCTTTCCTCACAAGTGCTCAGTGAACTCTCACTTTTTCATCTCATGAGTCAGAATCAGTCATATTTACATAAAATTTATAACCTGAAAAGGAGTTTGTCTTTAGTCGAAAGGAAAAGATTAAAATAACAGGGCTGAGGTGGTTTACAGGTGTCTGGTTCTTTTCTTTTTGAGATCCAGGGCTGGAAATAAAACCTGGGATCTGGCACTTGTTCAGCACACACTCCACCATTGGACTAAATCCCAACCCCCAGCTGTCCAGTTCTGTGTCTGTGTTTAAATTGTCTTCAGAATCAGGTTGCTGACTGTCTGAATAATTCAGTTTCTCTATATCCAAGGGTTTACTTGTAGTAGGCTAAAGACTAAATCCTTTTAGTTATCTCTTCTATTCCATTTTAAAGAGGCATGCAAGCCAACTGACATAAGTGGGGAATAGAAGAAATACCAGTAATTGAGGAAGACAATGTGGATAGAGGCTCAAATTTGAGATGCACTTACATTTATTGGTGTCTTTTGAGATGGTTATGATTTGAGACCATGTAGTTCTGCAGATTATTAAACCCACAGGGATTTTTTCCCACAGGGATTTCCTATGGGTTGTTTGCTTGGAATCCTTCCTGGGCAATCAGATTAACCTACAGTTGAAGTTCTCTCACACCGCTGTTGTAGGAAATAACACTGCACATATCACACACAGACACAACACACACAGTGTTATAATTAATTGTTTAAGCCTATATTCACCAATGTACAATGCAACATTATTTGAAAAATGCTTATAAGGTTACCTTCACCTAATATTTTAGAAAGGTTGGACATAAAAGCTACCTTCATATAAATTGTACTTGAATTAATTTCCCACAATGCATTGCTACTGAAGAGCTTCAAGGGTGAATATAATCCTAGCAATTCAGAAAGAAATCAAACCCAACCAACAAAAACAGAGATATATGCATATTCTATTTTGCCTTCAAACTTACAGCCTTTCAAACACCACAATAGGAAGATACCTTTCCAACTCTCCAGCAATCAGTTTAGACACATTTTGATTTGATTTTTTGTTTGTTTGTTTGGCTTTATGGGACAAGTTCTGTGTAATCCAGTCTGGCCTCAAACTCTGAATCCTCCTGCCTTTAGCTCCCCAGTGTTGAAATTACAGGTATATACCACCAGTCCTGGGTTTTATCCAGTCACTAATTTCATTAGTTTTTAAATTGAGAATTGACACTACCAAGTAAATTTAAAATTATCCATCAATTTTAAACAGCTTTATTTTTATCTCTTCTATTGAAAAGTTTTATTCATAAGGTTAAAACACTTGAAATCAAAGTAAAATAATACAGCAAGCACAACCACTTTGTTGTTTTGTCAGGGATGTGTGTGCATGCACACTGCTGGCACACAGGCATAAGCAGGAATGTGTAGCTAGTATGCTAGGATAGATCAGTGAAGAGTAAAACTGCTTGTGCAGATGATAAACAGCCAGAGAGCAGCATAAGTGCAGAAATGGAGGGACAATACTGTGCTATCTAACTTTGGAAGTCATTGAGAATCTTGCACTTAATTAGATTGTCAAGTCACACAATTCCTGAGTACAGATAGTGTGAATGACATAAAATAAAATGAAACTGAATGTCCTGTAAAATGCTAACAATCACATATCACAGAATATGTATATTCATACTTAGAAATGACAATAGTCTAGCAAGCAACTAAGATCTAATTTGAATTATGTATATGTTTTATAAAGTTATGATGGTTTTGCAGATTTGGGCTCAGTCACACATCCACAAAAACACACATTTCTCTATATCTCAAATCTCAGCAGATATACTAAAAAATATAGTTTTGGCCAGAGTTAAACTGATACTTATAAACTGGTGAATTAATACTTACAACAAAACATGCTATAAATATAACTAAGGGGATTTCAAAATGATCTTTAGGAGTCATAATGAAGTAAACATCATAGAATGGCTCAATCTTCCTGTCAAGACTCGATAGGCATCTATTTTCTACTGTGTTCTATGTGCACACATTTTCCACTTGGGTACAAACATGGCTAAGCTCTTGGGGCTCATTTTAGAAACTGCTCCTGCATGGAGACAAAAAACTATCATAGCGATACCAGCAGGACTCTCTGCTTTTGCGTTATATTAATTATTCAGTTTTTAAATCAGTATGAAATATGTAAGCATGTTTTAAGCCCTATCACCATGCAGGGTAGTTTGTGCATCAGTGTGTAGGTGTGACATGAGACATATACTCCAAGGACTGACTGACTATAGGAGAATTCTGTCCTTAACTTAAAAAATAGTTTCACAAAAGAGATTGCAATGGAAGTTTTCCAAGGTGACAAATTGTGAGATCCCCTTTTTAACAAGTAGGAATTGTTTTCTTTCCCTTCTGAGATTTGCTGTAAGTGCTTACACATAGTTTTGTGGTTTGGGACAAATAATGTGATAAACGTTTGAGAATTTCTGCTGTCAGGTACTCTTTATAGCCAGAAATTCCTCCTTTCAGTGTTGGAGGTCTCTGGGAACAGTTCTTCTATCTACAGATTCATGTCCATGCTCCTCTGGGTCAATTTAGCTCTGACTAACGCTATTTCCTTTAGCACGTCTGCTGGGATTTGAGACATCATTAGAGAAATGCGTGGGACTGTGGATGTGCATCTGGGCCACAAATCTGCCCAGTCCTTACAGCTTTATGAAATATATAAAGGATTAAAATTAGATGTTAGTTGCTTGCTCACTTACATTTGGTTTTAAATATTGTTTTATTCTTGAAACTAAAATATGATTACATAAATTTCCCCTTCCCTTTAAGCCCTCCAACCATTCCTGTGTACTCACTCTCATTCAAATACATGGCCATTGTTAGTTACTTATACATACATTCCCAAATACATCAAACAACCTAGTTGGCTCTCTATTGGTTTTTACTTTATAAGTAAAATATTATCCTGTGCAAAAGAATATACACACAGAAATGTTTCAATTCTTTGCACACTTCCTGTTCCACTTCACAATTTTATGCTTTGTAGGTATAGAGTATTATTGAAAAACAGTTGTTAGAGTGTTTCAGTTTGTAATGTACACTATAAGACAGTTCATGTAAATATCTAAATTTATACCTTCTAGTTATGGATGGCAATTCCAAAATACTTCTTTCGCATTTGGATGTTTTTTTGTTTTTTTTTTTTTTTTGATTTTTTGAGACAGGGTTTCTCTGTGGCTTTGGAGGCTGTCCTGGAACTAGCTCTTGTAGACCAGGCTGTTCTTGAACTCACAGAGATCCTCCTGCCTCTGCCTCCATGCATTTGGATTTTTAATGGCCAGTTAACAATAGGGAATATGTCTCGTTTCATTTTGATATAAGGAACTAAAGCCAAATACTTTAAAATGAAGTCTTAGATGAATGTCTTTTATTTTCTAATTGCACACATTTTAAAAAATCATATGATTTGTACAAAATGTGTTGTTTATTCAGATTGTAACACATTTGTTATTTTCTACTTTCTTTGATAATTTAGGATAAATTAAGTGTTTTAGGTAAGTCTGGGTTTTCTTCCATAATCTGATCAAAGAAACTGACCATAATGTGAATGAATGATGGCTTCAAGCAGTGGCCTCTCTGATCCCTGGTCCCTAAGCAATCTATGTTATTTTATAAATTTATATTTATTTTATGTAAGTAATAATAATTGCTTACAGTATACAACATAAATAAGATACATAATAATACCACTTCACATACCTGTATTTATTCCCTCCAGGGGTCAGAGGAAGTCATTGGATCCTCAGGATCAGGAGTCATGTATAGCTGTGAGCCACCCTGCATGAGAAATTTGTGCCACGCTCAAGTCATCTGGAAGAACAGCAAATGCTCTTAACCACTGAACAATCTATCCTGCCCCTGAATACAATATATTTAATACATTGCAAGTAGTTAAATTGGCCCTGCAAACAAATACATGTGTCTCTTGTAGAACAACTGAAAAAAAATATCTAGTTTTCTTGAGGTGTTTTCCTGGTAACTAATTCAAATACGTACATATTAGATGTTGCTGAATTGGAAAGAAAAGCAATATGTTCATCACTGCGTCCCTCACTCACATAAACTATAGGCAATTATAGGCAATAGATAATCCCACTCTACAAAACCACAAAATAAAAGGTAGGGTAAATCCACATACAATATCAGTACTAACAACAAATCAAAACCAAACAAGAATAAACACTCAATGGACCTTAATTTCCCTCAATATTAATGGTTTTAACTCACCTATAAAAAGAGACAGGCTAACAGATCAGATACGAAGACAGAATCCATCCTTCTGCTGCATACAAGAAACACACCTCGAATTCAAAGACAGACATTACCTCAGAGTAAAGGGTTGGGATAAGATACTTCAATCAAATGGACCCAAGAAATGAGCTGGAGTAGCTATCCTAGTATCTAACAAGATAGACTTCAAACTAAAATCAATCAAAAGAGATGAAGAAGGTAATTTTATATTCATCATGGGAAAAATCCATCAGAAAGAAATCGCAATTCTAAACATCTATGCCCCAAATACAAAGGCACCAACATTCATAAAAGAATCATTATTAAAACTCAAATCACAAATAAAACCTCACACAGTTATAGTGGGAGACTCAACACCCCACTCTCACCACTGGACAGGACTACCAAACAGAAACTTAACAAAGAGACAAAGGAACTAACAGAAGTCATGGCCCAATTGGGATTAACAGACATCTATAGAACTTTTCATCCAAACACAAAAGAATATACCTTCTTTTCAGCATCACATGGAACCTTCTCAAAAATCGACCACATACTTGGCAACATAGTAAACCTCAATAGGTACAAAAAATTGGAATAATTCCCTGTGTCTTATCAGACCACCATGCTTTAAAGTTAGAAATCAAAAACAAAACAAAGTGCAGAAAACCCACCAACGCATGGAAATTGAACAACACGCAATTTCACCATTCCTGGGTCAAGAGAGAAATAAAGAAAGAAATTAAAGACTTCCTAGAATTCAATGAAAATGTAGACACAACATACCCAAACTTATGGGACACTTTGAAAGCATTACTAAGAGGAAAGTTCATAGCTCTAAGTGCTCACTTGAAGAAACTAGAGAATAACCACACGAGAGAGTTGACAATACAGATGAAAGCTCTAGAACAAATGGAAGCAAATTCACCCCAGAGGAGCAGATGCCAGGAAATAATCAAACTGAGGGCAGAAATCAATAAAGACCAAACAAAGAAAACAATTCAAAGAATCAATAAAACAAAGAATTGGTTCTTTGAGAAAATCAACAAGGTAGACAAACCTTTATCCAAACTAACCAAAAGGCAGAGAGAGAACATGCAAATTAACAAAATCAGAAATGAAAAGGGGGACATAACAATGGACACAGAGGAAATCCAGAGAATCTTCAGGTCATACTTTGAAAACCTGTATTCCACAAAATTTGAAAATTTAAAGAAAATGGACAATTTTCTGGACAGACATCACTTACCAAAATTGAATCAAGAACAGATAAGCAACTTAAACAGACCTATAACCTCAAGGAAATAGAAGCAGTCATCAAAAGTCTCCCAACCAAAAAAAGCCTGTGGCCAGATTCATGACAGAATTCTACCAGATATTCAAAGAAGAGCTAATACCAATATTTCTCAAAATGTTCCACACAATAGAAACAGAAGGAACAGCCAAACTCTTTTTATGAGGCTTCAATAACCTTGATATCTAAGCCACACAAAGACACAACTAAGAAAGAGACCTACAGACCAATATCTGTCATGAACATTGATGCAAAAATTCTCAGTAAAATACTGGCAAATCTGATCCAAGTACACATCAGAGAAATAAACCACCATGATCAAGTAGGATTCATCCCAGGGATGCAAGGATGGTTCAACATATGTAAATCCATATATTTAATCCACTATATAAACAGACTGAGAAAAAAAACTACATGATCATCTCACTAAATGCAGAAAAAGCCTTTGACAAAATCCAACACCTCTTCATGATAAAAGTCTTGGAGAAATCAGGGATAACAGGAACATACCTCAACATAATAAAAGCAATATACAGCAAGCCAACAGCCAACATCAAATTAAATAGTGAGAAACTCAATCCAATTCCTCTAAAAGTGGGGACAAGACAAGACTATCCACTCTCTCCATAACTCTTCAATGTTGTCCTTGAAGTTTTAGCTAGAGCAATAAGACAACAAAAGGAGAACAAGGGAATATAAATAGTAAAGGAAGAAGTTAAACTTCCACTATTTGCAGATGATATGGTAGTCTACATTAGTGACCCGAAAAACTCTACCAGGGAACTCCTACAGCTGACAAACACCTTCAGCAAAGTGGCAAGAAACAAGATTAACTCAAAAAAAATCCATAGCCCTCCTATATACCGATGACACTTTGGTGGAGAAAGAAATCAGAGAAACATCACCCTTTACAATTGCTACAAACAACATAAAATACCTTGGGGTAACACTAACCAAAAAAGTGAAAGACCTGTACCATAAGAATTTTGAGTCTCTAAAGAAAGAAATTAAAGAAGATATCAGAAAATGGAAAGATCTCCCATGCTCTTGGATAGGTAGGATCAACATAGTAAAAATGGCAATCTTGCCAAAAGCAATCTACAGATTCAATGCAATCCCCATCAAAATCCCAACACAATTCTTCACAGACATTGAAAGAAAAATTCTCAACTTTATATGGAAAAACAAAAGACCCAGGATAGCCAAAACAACCCTGTACAATATAGGAACTTCTGGAGGAATCGCCATCCCTGACTTCAAGCTCTATTACAGAGATATAGTCCTTAAAACAGCTTGGTATTGGTAAAAAATAGACAGGTAGACCAATGGAATAGAGTTGAAAACCCTGATATTAACCCACATACCTATGAACACCTGATTTTTGATAAACAATCCAAATTTATATGATGGAACAAAGAGAATATCTTCAACAAATGCTGCTGGCATAACTGGTTTCGGGCATGTAGAAGACTGAAGTTAGAACCAAGCCTATCACCTTGCACAGAACTTAAGTCAAAATGGATCAAAGATCTCAACATAAGTCCTGCTACACTGAACCTATTTGAAGACAAAGTGGGAAATACCCTTGAATTAATTATTACAGGAGACCACTTCCTGAACATTACACCAGTAGCACAGACACTGACATCAACAATTTATAAATGGGACCTCCTGAAACTGAGAAGATTCTGTAAGACAAAGGAGACAGTCAACAAGACAAAACTGCAGCCCACAGATTGGGAAAAGATCTTCACCAACCCCACATCTGACAGAGGGCTGATCTCCAAAATATACAAAAATCAAGAAGCTAGTCTCCAAAACACCAAATAATCCAAGTAAAAAGTGGGGTTCAGAACTAAATAGACAATTCTCAATAGAGGAATCTAAAATGGCTCAAAAACACATCAGAAAGTGTTCAACATCCTTAGCCATCAGGGAAATGCAACTCAAAACAACTCTGAGATACCATCTTACTCCTGTCAGAATGGCCAAAATCAAAAACACCAATGACAGTTTATGCTGGAGAGGATGTGTAGAAAGGGGAACACTCCTCCACTGCTGGTGGGCATGTCAACTTGTACAGCCACTTTGGAAATGAGTATGGAGACTCTTCAATAAACTGGGAATGAGTCTATCACAAGATCCAGCAATTCCACTCCTAGGCATATACCCAAAAAAGAACATTCATACAACAAGGACATCTGTTCAACGATGTTCATAGCAGCACTATTTGTAATAGCCAGAAACTGGAAGCAGCCTAGATGCTCCTCAACTGAAGAATGGATAGAGAAAATGTGGTACGTTTACACAATGGAGTACTACTCAGAGGAAAAAAAATGGAATCTTGAAATTTGCAGGAAAATCTATGGAACTAGAGGAAACCATTCTGAGAGAGGTAACCCAATTGCAAAAAGATAAACATAGTATCTTCTCACTCATATGTGGATTTTAGACAAAGAGTAAAGGATTACCAGCCTACAATCCACACTGCCAAAGAAGCTAATAAACAAGGAGGACACTAAGAGAGACATACATGGTCCCCTGGAGAAGGGGAAAGGGACAAGATCTCCTGAACAAATTGGGGCATGGGAAGGGGGGAGGGAGCTAGAGAATGAGAAGAGGAGAAGAGGAGGGATGCAGAGGTCATGAGGGAGCAGAAAGGTTGACTCGGGGGAAAAATAGAAGAAAACAAGAAAGGAGATACCATAATAGAAGGAGACATTTTAGGTTTGCAGAGAAATCAGGCACTAGGGAAAAGTCTGGAGATCTACCAACTAACAATCTAAGCAACAGATGAGAGGCTACCTTAAATGGCCTCCCCTGATAATGAGATTGATGTCTGTCTTATATGACATCCTATAGCCTTCAACCAACAGCTGGTGAAAGTAGAGCAGACAAGCACAACTAATCACTGAACTGAATTGGAATTTAGTTGCAGAGAAGGACGAGTGAAAAGCAAAGGGGCCCAGACCAGGCTGGTGAAACCCACAGTAATAACTGACCTGAACATCGGGGAACTATGGAGCCCCAGACTGATAGCTGGGATACCAGCATGGGACTGATTCAGACCCCAGGAACATGGGTTTCTGTGAGGAAACCTGGTATTCTACGGGACTGTAGTAGTTCAGTACCTATCCCTAGCATACATATGGACTTTGGGGGCCCAGTCCACGAAGAGGAATACTCCTGAGACAAGACACACAGGGGTGGGCCCAGGCCCTATCTGAAAGGATACAATAGACTCTCCTGACACCCTATGGAAGACCTCACCATCCAGGGGGAGAAAAAAGGATATGTGATAGATAGGGTTTTAGTTGGGGGGATAGGGGAAGACAGGAGGGAGAAGGGAACTGGGATTGTCATGTAAAACAATGCTGTCTGTAATTCAAATAAAAAAGTTGAAAAAAATAAAAAAAAGATATGAACATCTTTGGGAACATTATCTACTCTAATAATGTGATCTGTGTAAGTTACTGCAGGAAAATGAAAGTAGCAATAGCAATTTGTAAATGCTTGACTAATACTACTTATAAATAATATTAAGGGAGACGAGATAAATAAAAAATTATCAATACTAAAGCCTACCGCTAAGCACATCATGCAGTCTGCCCAGTTTTCTTTTCCCTTTTGAAAGATATCCCAAACCCAGAAAGACAGAAAGTGTGGGCAGTATGCCTGTTGTTGCCCCTTCTGTGACAATTCTTTGTCAGAACTTTCTGTCAGAATTCCAATTTTATTTAGATTTTTTAACTACCAGTTGCTTATTCAGAATGGTTCACTTATTTCCAGAATGAGGTGGAATAAACATGTCTTGAAAAAATTATTACAGAATATAGGTGGCCTCCTACTTTTTTTCCTACTAACATTCTAAAACATGGAAACGGGCTTAAAATTTGTACAAATTCTCCCTCAGAGCTGACTTTAAAGCCAAATAGAATCATTTGGAATAAGTTGTTAAAAACACAGACTTTCTAATTCAGTGTTCTGTGGGGAGGCAATATGTCTGCATTTTAGGGAAGTGTTTGTGGTGACATGAGACAAGAACTTGAGACAGATCCCCCATTACATACTTCTGCAATCTGTGTGCATGATAAGGGTGGCTAAGACACCTTGAAATCGAGGATGCCTTTGATTGATATGATTGATTCCAGATGAGTTGAAGATGAGCTGAAACATACCTTACTCTCTACCATGTCAGTAGAATGTACACTCACACACTTAACAATCCACAGTTCTGACAGATGAAAAAGAACACAGAGAGAATCCTGATAAAAGCAGAAGGAAAAGATCAAGAGCAGTGCAATTGAATGGAGGGTTTTCTCAGACTCTGGAAGGCAGCTTTTCTTTATTTTTGTTGCCACTCAAGAGAAGTATTCTCAGGATGTGGGCACTCTAGGATTTGGACTTTGTCAGAAGCTGCTAGTACTACATTTGTTGCTGTTCTCTACTTCAGAGATTTTTTTTTGAGAGAGAGAGAGCTAAAAACTCATTTTATAAAAGTAGCAAGCATGCATAGTCTTTCTTCTACAGGAGATTGTCATCTCATTTTTTAAAATCCCTTTATTGCTCTTAAATCTTCCCCTCCCCTTCTGTTATCCACCTACCCTTCCTTCTTTACCACTTATATCCCTTCCCAATTTCTTTATCCCTCTATCCCCACTCCTACCCCTTTCTTCTTTCCTTGGACCCTTTCAGAGACAGTCTTGAGGCATCTGAATAAAAATTTGACCACTCCTAGCTTTTTATAAAAGGAGAACTCAGCCATTTTGTTCCAAATTCCCGTCAAATTCCTTGGGGTTTTGAGGTGGATATGTATGTTTTATTTGTTTACTACATTTCTAAGTACTGAGGTTGACTCATTTATATTTCCCATTCTAAAGCATGCAAATATGATAAAATGATGTCATTGTGATTATATAATAATTGTAATAGCCATCTTAATTATATTGCTTTGAACATGTATGCACTTCATATCTATTTTTCCTTAAAGAGACACAAGGTATTACTTTTAAAAATACTATTTTCATACTTAACATTATATTGATGTTTTCATATCCTAGTTTTAAAAGTTCTAGTAATTTATACATTAATATCTATTCACTACTCGCTATAAACCAGACACTGTATCAGATCTTACATTTCAGAATTATAAAGTCTTGTTAAGGTTACAAAGACATAAGTACTCACAATACTTATGTGATGGTATATGCAGGCATTGGTTTGCATATACTTAGCATAATTAGAGTATTGCTGAAATCTTATTTGAATATATCACATATTATATTGCTTTCTGGATAATCAGCTACTCATCTGTGGACCAGTAGGGATATAGATAAGCAATTCTGAGTTGAGAAATCTTTGTATAAAGACACAGATTCAAGGTATACAGCATCATGATAGTGGGCAATGATTGCCAGTAACTGACTGATTAAGGTAAACCAACAAGTAAATAAAGAGCAAGATTATGAATGGTTCCCTAAAACTCAAGGAAATTTCTACTTCATTCTGCAAGCAAATTAACAACTGATTTGCAAACCTGGGGGGATTTATAAGGCTCAAGGGATCTATCTATAACCAGAGCATATTTCAGGGAGATACTAGGGTATCAGTAGAAAGGGAGAAGCATGCTGGTGTCCAGAACACAGCAGAGCTCAGAACAAACAGATCATGTGGAAAATGCTAAAGACATGAAAGGAAAACCTTTCAGGTGTTCTGGTGCCTTTCCCTGGTTACTCAGTTAGTATGCTGCCATTATTGATGTGGGGACACAAAACGGACCTGTTGGGAATAAGACAATGGCGATGATTTGTTGGGATTCTTGGGTTTACAGTTGAGAATAAGTGTTTCTTTTGGTAATGTGTTTACCTGATTTATGTAAATAACCTAATTATTTATAGTTTTCATGAATGAATTGTTCAATCAACAGTTTCCCTAAATTTGAGACTTCCTAAAGGCTGTTTTCCACAAGAACCAATTTGCTAACACCTATGAATAAGGCAAAAAGATTCAGCTTTTTTTTCTGTGCTTCTCTCTGTGGTTTAAATAACACCATGGAATGAAGTCTCTTTTGCAAGACACTCACTGCAGGAGGTGAGGAGACGATGACAATTGCGATGCCCAGCTCTCAGTTGGACTCTAAGACCATGTAGCCCAACTAGATACAGGTTTCAGTAACCCAAACTCTAAATAATTTTAATTAGTTTGGTTTCAAACTACCTTTTAAAATAGTGAATCCTGTTTTAATTAATTGATTATTATTGTTGCTGTTGCTGCTGGTGGTGGTGGTGGTAGTGTGTGTGTGTGTGTGTGTGTGTGTGTGTGTGTGTGTGTGTAGGCCAGAGGACTTTGGGGAGGGTTTTTTTTTCCACCATGGGTTCTAGAGATCAAACTCAGGTCTTCAGTCTTGCCCAGCAATTGCTGTTACCTGCTGATCCAACTCACAAGTTCCCCAGTTCCCACTTTTATTCTGTGCTTTTGCTTTTGCTTTTTTTTTCCTTGTAAGATTCTTTGTCTTCTGACCTACATGCACGTGTGCATGTACACCTGCACATAGGCATGTACCTCTTCATATGTGAATACACACAAGATATAACCTAATAATGTTAAGATAAAGATGAGGATGCTGTGATTTCACAGGTTTGCCTGTAAAACATCATCCCACAGAAGCCTCTGCCATGTGGTGTCTGTGGGTCTTCTGTTGGAGTGCAAGCTGGGTATTTTATAGCCATATAAGTCACAAAATACACTATCTATATAGAAGGGATACAGCACTAGTATCTCTGTGTCAGAAGAGGGTAGCAGAGCATTTTACAGGTGCAGATTAATCCACTGACCCACACGTGCAAGGCTCTTCTGGGTGAAGAGGACACATACTATCATGCTGCCTCTTTCCTCTGTCTGGCACTGCATTCGAACTTTTATCTTTCAATGAGATCTGAGCTATTTGAAATTCTTTCAGTTTGTCTGAATGTTTAAGTTCCCTAGTCCTTCCCTCTTTTCCCATTACCATGACCTCTATAATTATATTGGATTTTAGGTATTGAATAGCCTACCTACAGAAAATGCAACACATAGATGATCATGCTGTCACCCCCATGAGTGGATTATGTATGTTTCTAAAAACTCTGAGTAATCCTTTACCAGTGGATTGTCAAAAAAAGAAGACAGAGAATTGGAATCCATCATAGATGAAAAAGATCAAGGGATCGAGAGTATGCTATTTTTAGTTATTCATGCTATATTCTATAGTAATATTCAAGTAAATTTGTTATAATATCATGTAAAACAGATTTTAAGGAAAAATCAACTATTTCTATATAACAAATAGGTACTACTTTTTCTTTATATTATCATCCTTAGGTTCTTAACATCCATCAACTCCCAACTTTCCTACTGTGGCTATAGAAATGCCACACATATGGGTTTGTGATTTCAGGTTACCGAATGCCTTGGACCATCTGTAAAATCATAAGAATGAAATGAGTAGGAGTATATAGGCATTAAAGTGTGGTGGAACTGGAAACTGTGCTTTTCTGTAATGTGCATTTAAGGCATGCTCTAGAAACTTGGTCACTAGATAAAATGATGGAGTTGGTTGAGAAAAGAATAGGTTATAAGTGAAATTTTGTAACACTTATGGAAAATGAAATTAAGCAGGGCAAGAAGGTATGAGGAAAGCTGGATGGGATGAGCGAGCAGAGAGTGATGCAAAATAAAAATTTAGTTTACTTGATTTTTTTATCTCTAAAATTGTGATCACTTAATCCAGAACTGTGCATTATCACTGTTATCCGGGCATTCTATTTCAAAGAAAGAAGGAAGAGAAAAAAGTAAGAAAGAAGAGAGTGACAGAGAGATGAGGAAGAGAAAGCCCAAATCTAAAAAAGGAATGCCATTGAAATAGTTTTATAATCAACAAAAGCTTTGAGTATTAAAAAGAAACAAGCAATATCATGAAGGGGTGACCTGGTGAATCACAGAAAATAATCATAAACCATTCATCCACAAAGGGATTAGTGCCAGAAGGTATAAGAAGGAATTCAAAAACTTTCAACACCAAATACACAAATAATGAACAATGTATCTGAACAAAGTATATTCAGAGACATGCTCATAACCTTGTACATGAAAACATGCACGATGATCCTCATTTTTAAAGGATTTCACATGGATGTTACAGTGAGGAATCATCTCACATGTGATAGAACAGCCATTATAAAATAGACAAAAGGTAAGAAATGGAGGGAACAATTTTGAGAAAGGAGAATTCTTTAATGTCATTGGTAGGAATGAAAATTGTATAGCTATTTTGGAAAACTAAATAGAGGTTTCTTATAATAACAAGACAAAATGTAGCTCCACAAATTTCTCTACTTGATGAATCCCCAGTGGGAACAGGGTTGTGTGTTGGAGATGTCTCATGCACAACCCTGCTGCTGGTCAGGCTGTTTACAATAGTCCAGCTATGGAATCTTGTGTCAATCTTTAGATGAGTTGGTAAAAAGAATTCAGCAGGGCATAAAATGTGATCTTACTGGGCTGTAAAATCCTAGGCCTTGATGTTGGCAGCAGCATTAATGGAACCAGAGGGCATTATGGTCAATAAGAAAAGTCAGGTATGAAAAGACTAACAACACATTACTTGTACACAAATATGAAAAAGTAAGGAATAATTTGATTTCACCAAAGAAAAGCTGAGAATAGATAGGAAGGGTAGGAAGGGGAAGACAACAGAGGTTGTTTACCCTTGATAGTCTTTCCAAATTCTAGAGATCACAGAGTGGGAGGCTGCATCATTTATAACCATTTCATATATGTTTTAAACATGTCAAAAAGGGAAAGTTTCTCAACCCAAAGAAATGGTAAATAGAGATATGGCAATGCATCACCCTTATTCATTATTGTACATAATACTGTATTCATGTGTTAAATTATCATATTACATGTGATTAATATGCATAATTTTTAAGACATTTTAATGAAAAAACAAAAGGAGAAAAATATATGTATATGTATCTATGTATGCATATATATGTGTTTGTATTTTTTGTAGTTGTTGTCTGTCTTCCTATCTATATCTTATGGAAAACATTCATCAATGTACATTGCTTAGAATTCAGTTTCCATCAAAGTGGACTTTGATGAAGGATCCTTAATAGTCCCTTGAAAAATCTGACCTCAGAGTCACCAAGCCTTCTTAAGTTTTCAAGCATGATGAATGATATTAGCTCATATAAACATGACTGAAAACAGTCAGAATGTCACCTAGAAGTTTGTTCACAGTGCTGATATCCACAGCCTAGTCATCTGGTGGTCCATTTCCATGGCATTAGTGGTTCGCACATGCATACTACAAAACTGAGAGCAATTGATTGTTCCAAGTGTCCAAGATGACAGTTACTTGCCTAGTGACAAATGTTGAGAAATGATGACCTAAAAATTATAGTAACCAGAGCTGATAACCTGAGGTATCTGGTGCTTATGAAATTTTATATAGTGGGTGTGTCTGACTTACTGACAGTTCAATGTCATGTCAATCACCTACAAAATTCACAATGAACTACACAATCGATTTACAAATTTCAAAAAATCATAATATTTTAAGGAAGTTTACTATTTTATGTTATGCAGCATTCATAACTACCATTGGCTTCATGCTGCCATATGTGGACCCCATGTCACAGGCTGGAGATGTGTGCTTGATGAAGTTAGCTTGACTTTCATCATATAACTAATGTTAATTTATCCAACAGTAACCATGACTGATTTGTGGAGCTAAATAGTTTTCTATTTTACAGGGACCTAGTCAGTTCCGAATATTTTGTTCTTTCTTTCTATATTTGTGATGATAGGAGGGAGACATGATAAACTAGAAGAGGATCAGGAGAAAATTGGAAGATAGTATCCTAGATTCTTCCTAGAGACCTTTGATGCTTTCAGGTGTTTTATGTTTAAATTGACTGTATTAGATCCATGTGTCTGTTCACAATGAGAGTTCTGCTTTAGCCATGGACTCTCCTCTGCTGAGGAGCTCCCATGAGTGCCTCCCTACTGAGCATACTCAGAGGATGATCCAAATCACAGTGATTATCAGTTGCTGAGAAAAGTCAGAATCTGTCAGCAACAATGTCTCAATCATAGAGCCATGGTTTTCTTTTTTAATCACTTACATTGTGTCTGTATATGTTTAAGTGCATCCATGCAAGGCCATTAACTTGTGTCTGGATGTGAAAGACAACTTACAAGAGTTCATTCCCTTCTTTAACCATGTACATCACCCTGATCAAGTCTGGGTTGTCAGGTTTGGCTGACATTCGTTTCTTCCTGTGCCACTGTGCTGCCTGCTGACAAGTTTTGTTTCAAATAGAGCATGGTACTTAGAAAATTTTAAAATTGGCATAGAAATCAAGCATGCTTTGTTCTGATGATAAATGAGTAATCTGGAAAAACAGTGATTTGCTAATTCTATGTCAACACAATTTGACTGGTTATGTATTATAAATGGATAAATACTAAACACCCACAAATTTGATGTTTGGAGCCCAAAGAGATGAATCTTAGACTTCCCTGAACACACAAATTATAAATTTTCATTGTTGTAACCCTGTAGTGAATGGGAAATGAGATTGTATTTGCCCAGAGTTTTCTGAGTGGTTGTGGTATATATCCAAATTGTGCGTGATTATAATGATTTTTCATTCAAGGGGTTTATTATATTCTATAATGTTCAAAGTAAGTTTGATTCTTATGCAATTGTTAACAACACTGAAAAATAAGGTTTTAGATAAGAATAAATTTTTCCAAAAAAATGCTGTGCTATCATCTCTTCATTCACCTTGATACCATCATAAAGTTAGCCAGTATTTTATACATAATGGCATTCATGAGATATGTACATCTATAGACATAGTTCTCTGTTACCTTCCCCTGCTGCACAGGCTCACACTTCATGTTTATTGGGATGATATGCCTCATTTGACATCTTTGTCAAATGGCTCATGATTTATTATACATTCCAGGGCCAAGCTCACTTCTCACAGTCTGCAGTACCCAAAAGGCTCTGGAAACGTTACTGAGTCTTAGTTTTTCTAGATGGTCGCATTATGAGTTTAATGCTAGCTTCCACTTTTTATACTGTAAAGCATTTCTTAATATATTTAATTATACTCTAGTCATTATTCAACATAACTTCATAACTTCAGTGTACAGAGGAAACTAGTCAATTGCTACTAGCCACACCATGACAAGACTCTACTATAGATTTGAAGTTTCCAGGCATCTACATTTTCTCAATGGTTACTGAAGGCTAATCTTAATGATGATGATGCACAGCATATTTAAACCAGTGAATGACAAAATTTTCATTATCAAGTCAAAGATTTTTATCAAATTAGTTTGAGAAATGTCATGTGACATATACCTGATGCGTTGTTCTGACAGCAAATGCTCTCATAAATGTAAAAGCTTGGTTTTACATTTGGTCACATCTATGTAACTCTTGCTTCTTTAACCTGAACATACCTCCTTTTCTTCTATATGATGTTTTTATTTGGTTGGATTATTAAGAAGAATGTTGGATAAGGCAAAATTCATTTTAATGTTTGATATGTAGAATATGGATTCCTTGATATTATTTTCTGAAATTATTCTTTTGTGTCAGAGACCATATTTGCTGGTCATGTTTGTGGATTGTAGTGAGTGATTGCTCAATCCACTTTGAATAAAAGTCAAGCTAGAAAACTGATTTAAAAGAGATGGAAATGTGTTTTAGAATCCTGAGAGACAGAATACAACACATCAGCAGTGTACATTCCAGCAGTAAGCACATTAAGAGCTGTGCTAGATCTTAAAAGCACCTCTGCTAGGAGGTGTGCATAAGATACTTTGGTCACATTTTACCTCACAGACATTTTGATTATTATAAACTATAAGCCATACCAATAAGTATATGGCCAGAAAACTGTACAAAACTTAGATGTGGGCTGGTAGCCCATTTCAAAGAATTAAATCAATGTTCAATACAGATTTGTTGTTAGAGAGTAGAATAGATCATTCGAAAAATTGCAGTGAAGTGTACAGTCTCTCTCTGTCTCTCTCTCTCTCTCACACACACACACAGAGACAGAGAGAATAAAGAAAATAATTTGGTGACATTTTATAAAGAATTTCTAAGAATCAATCAAGTATGGATAATGAGAGGCTACCTAGAGAGAAGGTACAACATAGAATAATTAGATAAATGATGATAGAGTAGTTTATTAGGAAGGTCCATGATTTCATCTTTTCTGAGCAGTTGAATCTAAGAGCTGTGTTTTCGTGGAATCAAATAGTTCTCATAGAGTTTTAAGTCCTAGCAGTTGTTCCTATGTTGAGCAAATACAGGTATCTTCATGTTAGATGTTCAGGTCCTTTGAAAAGTACTTTTTCATTAATTTAGTAGACTTGACAATCTGCTCCTGGGAAATGCCCAGATCAGGTCAATAAGACCATGTTTGGTTTCTTTTAAGTACTATATTTTGGTTCATATATGTCATCCAGTGCCCACCTTCCTACCACTTCTACCCCTACCACAAACAGCATGAAAAGAAAACTCCAGAATTGTTGAATTCTGAGGGATGCAAATTCACTTTATTCATTGACTTACTAATTGCTTCTCATCTACTAATTCACCTCCCCTGAAGTCTGTGTCGATTTTAAGGTCATCAGGTGCAAACCCTGCTTGGGATTTTCCTTACTGAAAGCTGTCCTGTGGACTTGGAGTTTTCTCATTCTCCCTCATAAGTATATTGTTTCTGGTAATGAGCAGATAAAGCTATACTTACTTATATCTGTCTGTCAGTCATCCATCTCTCATCTATAAATGTATGTACACATATTTACACATAGAAAACCCATCCTACACTGGTTGATGAAATTTTGGAGACTCTTTGAACACCACAGACAGGTGGTAATTGCTTTCATTTCAGAGAGGTACATTTTACTCTCTCTGCTGTGCCATGTTGCAGCTTAGTCAACCCAATCTGTTGTGACAAAAAGCTCATCCCCATTGTTCTCATAAGGCCGGTTGATATGGATGACCATTGGCTCTCCGCTAGTCTTTATGAAAGTGGCAAGAACTAGCCAACAAGATACAGTAATTTGATTTTCCTGTTTTTCCTAATATTGATTTAGCCATTAACCCATGATCTGCTTTTAAGACACAGCAGGGAACACTATTACTAGATTTAATTCAATTACAATACACTTGGCAGTACAGGAAGTTAAATCACAGCATATATCCCTCTACCAACCACAGAGAGCAGGTGCTTTATTGTTAGATCCTGCTATATCTGGATCTCCATTTCTCCATTTCTTGCTATTGTTTGAAATCAGGTTTCCCTGTGAGTGCTTGTGATAACAAAAAACACATCTTAGCAGCTGAAATAATGAAGGTATCCACTGAGAACTTGGTTCAACACAAACATGCTCTTTTTATGGGGCTGGAGTCTCAGGTCCCATCTACCACTCTGTCTGTCTGTGATCTTTCATCCCAGGGTCCTGATATAGGACACCACTATTTGATCAAGCCTTGAGTCATACAGAGAAATGCAAGGCCTAGGAACTGGGGAGTTCTTACTTTAAACAAACATCATGGAAGAAGGGGCAGAGAGATTGTAAAAGCCAGAAGATCACACAGTTGTCTCTAAGACTGTGTCTTCTAGTAATGTCAGAAGCTACACAAATTAAGTCTCATCAATATAACTGTCTAAGCATGAGCTGAACAAGGATAACACTATTAGGCATGTCCAAATGGGACAAGGAAAAGCCTGTGAGGCCTCAACTCTGTACAAAGAACTACAGGTAACTAAGGAATGCTGAGAGTGGGTGAAATTATTATCTAGTAACCAAATTATCAAGCTGGAAAGCATACATAAAACAGTATACAGACTGAACAGGCTATATTTAGGGATATACAGGCATACACATATACATGTATGCGTGAAATAGTAATTAATGAAGAAAGAGGCCATGGATTTGAAAGAGTAAAAAATGATATGTAGGAGGGTTCGAAGGGTGGAAAGGAAAGGAATAAAGTGGTGTAATCATATTATAACCTCAAAAATAAAATGAGTAAACATAAAATAAATGCACTTGCTAGAGAGTTCCCAGGCACTTTGTGATCCACATTCCAGGGTGGTAGGGAGATTGATTGGCTTTGCCACTTAAGTACCTTTAAATGAGTAGGCAGAAACAATCAAAACTATAGACATCACACCTAGAATCTAAGGTCACAGAGCAGGTGCCACTCTTCACTTTCAGTGGGTGTCCTGCCTTCCATGGTTCTATCTATCACTGCAAGGAAATCAGGAAATGCCAGGAAGAGAATGTGCTGTGAGCTTTTATTCAACTCTCAATGGTGTCTTTTATATTTACATTCCTGAATTGATGATGTTTTAGAAAACAAGGTTGAAACTGGATTTCAATCTGTGTGTGCACACTAATGTTATTGATACCATTTGGAGATGAACAAAAACAAATAAATAAAGACATTTGGATTTTAACATCACCCTGAGGTTCACTGTAAGGAATAGAGGTATAAAGGAATGTTTACATTTGATTTCCTGTGGGGAAGCTCTGAGCCAAACAAGGTAATGATGAGACCAGATTGGAACTAAATGTTAATGCTTCTAGTTAGAATTGAAAGTAGCAGTTTAAAATATCTGGAGGCCACTGAGAATTACTTCTCTGTATGGCAAAACAGCTTTTTCTAAGATGACACACGAACTAAACTGAAGTGGCACTCTTAACCCTCCCTGAAATTGGTAAGGAACCTTAAGAGTAGATCCAGCATGCTGGCAACTAGCTAAGTAGCACCAAGGGACAGACTGGGGAAGTGAGAACCACACTCAAGGCTGGGATGAGACAGAGAGTAGGTACACATTGTCTAATAAATTAACATGGCCTGGAGTATTTTCATTTTCCTCTCTTTTATTGAAAGGCATGAGTTACCAGACTGTAAATAAATCCATAGCACATTGTCATAAGATGACAATTATAATGCCCGTAAATTCCAGCAATATAAAAAAGGTAGTTGGGAAGAGATGAGCATGCAGGAAAACATGGGGAATCCTCAATTTTCCAAAAGGTATCCAAACAGGATGCTTACACTCCTTTTCTTTTGGTCAATGTGAAAAACAAAAACAAACAAACAAACAAAGCATGTGTGAGTGTGTGTGTGTGTGTGTGTGTGTGTGTGTGTGTGTGTGTGTGTGTGTGTGTGTGTGTGTGTGTGAATTCCTGGCCATGGATGAGAGAATAATTTTTCCATGGTTTGATACATATTATATACATAAGCAAGTAAGTGATGAAGTGTAAAAATCACAGAGACATCTAATTTGAATCTTTATGCCATTCATGATTCGATCTGGTTCACTCTTGAGTTGTTTTAGCTTCCCAACTCCAGTTGTCTTTATTACTAAAATAAGAATATCAGGGCTGGAGAAATTGCCCAGCACTTAAGAACACTGGCTGCTCTTTGGGGATCCAGGTTCAATTCCCAGCACCCGTATGGTGGGTCACAACCATCTATAACTTCTGTCCCTAGAGATGTGATACTCTCTTCTGGCCTCTGTAGGTAAAGAATCCATACAAATAAAGCAAATCTCCCTCCCCCAACTCTCTCATGCACTCTACCTGAAAACACTTTGAAATAATTGTCATTCGACTCTCAACTATTTGTATTATATAATTTTAATTTTATACCAAAATAAAGGCATTGCACTTTTAATTTGTGTGATAGGATTCTTCCACAGAGAAAAACAAAAACAAAATCAAATCAAAACAACAACAAAAAACCCTTTCATTTCTAAAGTTGCTGAGGTTTTCATTCACCAAGACCAATGTAGCAAAGCTCCTCTAGGTCATGAATATCAAGCATTACTTTTTTTTTTTTTTTTTTTGCATCCAGCTGTCAACTGTTCTCACATAGCAGCATCAGGTGTAAGATCTTTGTTTGGGACACTAAGGACATGCTACAAGTCATTTCGTTTTCACTCATGGAATGTCCCTAGACCATTTAGGATACAATTTTGTTGTATTGTTTTTCTTTGTTTTTACATCACTGCCACCACCACCAACACCATTATTTTGAGTTCAAGCTCAAGCTGGCTCTAAACTTATCATGTAGCTAAGACAACCATGGATTTTTTATTTTCTCTCCTGCCTCTACTTTCCAAGAGCATGCACTAGCATATCTAGCTAATTCTGATGGTTTAAAATCACCAATTCTTTTCCACTGTGACCAGGTCACAAAATAAAAAAAAAAGACGAAGTCCAAATACTTCAGTTATCTTGCAAATACTTTGGTTATGAATGTACTAGAATATTAAACACTGGGTCAGTAATTTCCACTACTTTAATTATAATTTTGTTCATGCCACAGCTGTGTGCTGTATTTCAATATTGGAGAATATATTGTATCATTCTTCATTATCATTATTTGAGTTTTAACAAAAAAGCTATGAAAACTTGTAACATAACCAACTTAAGGAGAGAATGGTAGTTGAAACTGTGGGATTTAAATGATCAAATTACATGGCCCATGTATCAGGAAGTGCGGGTTGCAGTTTCACAGCTATTCTGACCCACGTTACTAATGAAGCAATTTGCTCTGCGTCCAGTTCCATTTCACTTGCTGTCATCAGCCATAACAGGATGCCACAGACAGGTCACTCTGTATTAGCACCTTGTCTTTGCTGAGATCCCCACTTAAAGCAGAACTATTTTTGTTTCTGCTCTGGGTGATGCCACAGGTGAAAGTCAATCAGGCAGGCATTTTCTAAAGGCTTTCATTAGGCAGTTATCATTGGGAAAGACAAATGAGAGAACATTCACAGCTGAACAGCCTATTTGTAAGGCTTAGAAACTTAGTTAACACAGGGCCAGACATATGTCTTAGGAATATCCAGAGGGGAAGAAAGTGAATCAGGCAAACTAACAGGATGCAGCAGTAAGAAGACAAAGGGAAACATGGGAGTTTAAAGTACATTTAGTAAATATGTAGGAAAAGACTGTTGCACCCATAGTGAGCAGCTAAGTTGAGGGAGATATTCATTGCCTGTTGACTATACCTTATTATTTAAGGGAAGCAATGTTCAGAATCTGTCTTTTCCTCCTCTTTTATGCATTCATAATAATTTTATATGTCTGTGTTATAAAATACTAAAATTTCACACCTCAGCACACAACATGGAACTTGTAAAATGTATTTTCAAAAAAATAGCAGAAATATGGAACATTGTTTACAATGAAATATCAGATTTAATCATTTGCCTGATTTACATTCTTTTCAAAAGGGCTTAGTATTTTCATAATTTTATATAATGGTAAGGAAAGAACTTCTTATCAGTTGCTATTCTTTTTTTCTTAACTGAGGAAAAATAGATGTAATAATATTGCTGGTACATGAAATATAATGATTAAAACATAGATGAAAATTACTTCTTATATGCATAGCAAGCATTCTTATAATTAATATGATTGATTTCACTGACAATTGTTATTTAACACAGCTTATAAAAGTTTAGATTTATTCAGAAGCAGGTATTTAATTCATTACAAAATGATGTTAGCTTTGATTTTTTTATTGTCTTTCTCTTTTATTTTTTATTAAAACATATCACTTCTTCCTTTGATTTTCTCCATCCTACCCTGTCCATGCCTGGCATTTTTTCCACTCAAAATTTTGGCCAGCTATTCTTTAATTAGCTGTTTAAGTAGCTACTCATTTAAGGAAGGGAAACGTGATATTTCCTCCATCTACACTGGCATGCCAATATCTGTTGCCATTGTTGCAGTTTTGCATATTGTTTGGATTCCTTGGATGTGGCTTCCACTTCTTTACGTAGAAGACACAACCTTGCAGCAAACTTCCTGGGACTCCTGGTCCTTCCAATCTTTCTGCTCCCTCTTCTGCCCTATTCCCTGAATTTTAGGCCTACAAGTTGTGTTGAAGATGTACCAAGTAGGGTTAGGAAACTCATGCGCTGAAGTTGTTTTTCATTTTGACCAGTTGTGAATTTCTGTAATCACTTCCATCTTCTGTAAAGCTTCTTGATGGTGGGTGAGAGTTATACAACTCCATTAAGATTAGTATTTAGAATGCAATAAGAAATTCTACTTGTTGTTTTGGGGTTTCGGTTGTTGTTTAGTTTTGTTTTTGTTCATTTGTTTTGCTTTTTTGCATATAAGCAAGTTAGGCCTTCTGTACTGGAAATTATCATCAACCTTGAAAATGACTTCTGGAGGGGCTAAGGGCAAGTTTCTTCACGCCCTGTTTTCTTTGGATAATCTCACATCGACCTTTGTACCACAGTAGCAGCCTAGGGAAGCAAGGGCAACGCCGGCTCTGCTCACAGATGGATGGTCAGGAAACCAGTTTTCAGAGGTGCATAGACCATCAGAAAAGCATTACTCTAGTCCACTGTTGACCAGTAGAGTACAAAAGAGGTCTACTTGGAAAAAACTAATTCTTGCTGAGCATGTGAAAGGTAGCACACATTGGCTTAAACCCTCCATGTTAATTATCTCATTCAGTTTTTAGAAAAGTATACATGACTCCATCTATTATGGTATCTCCATTCTTGTTATCTTCTATTCTTCCCCTGACTCAAACTTTCTGCTCCATCATGTCCTCTGCATCCCTCCTCTTCTCCCCTTCTCATTCTCCTAGCTCCTTCCCCCCTCTTTCCGTGCTCCCAATTTGCTTAGGGAATCTTGTCCCTTTCCCCTTCTCCAGGGGACCATGTATGTCTCTCTTAGGGTCCTCCTTGATTACTAGCTTCTCTGGAGTGTGGATTGTAGGCTGGTAATCCTTTATGTCTAAAATCCGCATACCGGTGAGTGCATACCATGTTTATCTTTTGTGATTGAGTTACCTCTCTCAGAATGGCTTCTTCTAGTTCCATCCATTTTCCTGCAAATTTCAAGAGTAGTACTCCATTGTGTAAATGTACCACATTTTCTCTATCCATTCTTTGGTTGAGGGGCATCTAGGCTGCTTCCAGTTTCTGGCCATTACAATAGTGCTGCTATGAACACCTTTGAACAGATGTCCTTGTTGTATGAATGTGCTTCTTTGGGGTATGTGCCTAAGAGTGGAATTGCTGGGATTGTCATGTAAAACAATCTTGTTTCTAATTCAAATAAAAAATCTGAAAAAATAAAACAAGAAAAAAGAAAAAGAAAAGTATGCATGATAGTCTCAGTATTGATTTCAACAATTATCAGGAAAAGAAGAACAAGCCTCATAACAATTTTAGACCCAGATTTTGAATCTCAACTCATATCTTAGCTCTTGTTTTAATCTATAAGTTATAGCAGACACACTTGCTGGTCTTGAGCAAACAATTGCAGCTAACCTATAATCTAAAATATCTGCAAACCAACTCATATTCCTTATACAACAACTGCAAACCCTCCCTAGTCAAGGATGTATACATACAAACTCAAGAAGAACACACACACACACACACACACACACACACACACACACACACACACACACACTTGTTCCTGCATCTCCTTGACTTAATTTCAAAAACAGGATTTGTAGCTTACATGACAAATCTTCAGGAACTGGAAAACTTTTCAATGTGTCCATGAACAGAAAAATCTCATCATCTAAAAACATTAAAGAAAAATATTAGAAATATACACAGTTCATTTTCAAAGTTAGAAATATGTCAAAGAAATACTTTCAAAGAAATTAATATTCATGGGATAGGAAGCAATAGAAATATTTACCAAATAGTAACATTCAAAACTGTCTAAATAGGATGGCTGTGGGTCATACACAGGCTTGAATGAATGAGTTAGAGTTATACACAATAAGAGATCATGCTCATGTTAAAATGTTTTATTTAATTTAAAGTCAAAAGATTATATTAAAAGATACGGTATTTTGAAATAGACAACTAAGATTTTTTTATATCAATATAATAACAGAATGAAGACTCACTGGATTCTTTGTTAATGTGTTTTTACCACTTACAAAACTCCTGGTATACACACTGATATTGATAATTTTGTAAATAAAATAAATTTTACATATCTGCCTTTTTATTTTGACTACAAAATTCCAACTCTCATCTTTTAAATTTGTAACAAGCAGGCAGAAGCACCGGCACGAACGCATGCACACATACACTCATGAGTGAGTGCACACAAGCCCACACGCACACACACACACACACACACACACACACACACACACACACACACACAGAACATGTACATTCACTCCCTTCCTTCCTGGTCTTGGAAAGTGTACAAAGCAATTTTCTGCTAAGTCAATAATACATGTCTTTATTATATAGCTATATGAATAATACCTTTCATTCTGTCACACTAGGAGTCTATGATTATATCTTCCCTTTTAAAGATGTACCTTTTCTAGAGTTAATAATAGGTTTCTGTTTTCATTTGCTTAATTGCCTAGTATATAAGAACTGTCAATTCTACCAATCTCTCCAAAATATAAGTCACCTTGAGATACTTTCATGTCATTATCTTTTCTTTTATGCCTTGGAATTATCCCTGGGTTAGACCCCATGTATTCATTATCCCCATGGCTTTTATTACTGAATATCCTTTCATATTCTACCTATAATTTTCTTTTAAATACACCACTAACTAGCTCTTAACCTTTCTGAATTTTATTTTCTATCCTTTCATACTTGTTCCTTTATTTTGGTAATTTATATCTTACTGGAGTTTCTGGAGGAGATTCCCAGGGAGGGAGAAATTTTGAGTGTTTTAATATCTGAACAAATCTTCACTATTTAAGCATTTCATTAGCTGACAATGGTTTTTGGATAGACCTATTGTGCTAGACTGTGGCAGATCAGACCAAAATAATGCAAAGTTAGATTAGCCGTGGTGAACATCTACAGTAAATGTAGAACTTTATAGAAGTTGGTGAAGTTCACAAATCAATTACTTTTCTCCTATGGGGTGGGGGGCACAATCCAAACAATTATACATCACATAAAATCTCTGTAGGCTGTAACTCATGAAGGATAATTGACCTGATAGTAACCAATCATCTGACTGTGCTTTTTCCCATTTTCCCTCTATTAGAAAACCCACTCCTTTTCCTTTGACCAAGGGAGCACTTATTTTAATTCTCAGAAGGGAAGGTTTGCCTTTTTAAGTACAAACAAAAGCATATTATAGTGTCAATTTGAAAGGTTCAGGCTTTTGATGCTGATCGGCTCTACCTCTTTAAGAGACAGACCCCGCCCCCTGACAATACTTGGCATGCGCAAGAAAACGTGATATGTCATTGCCCCGTCACCCATGATGACTCTGGACATGCGTGGAACCTCAGTGTGCATGTCTTCCCTTTAAAAGCTCCAACTTCTCTCTCTCTTTCTCTCTCTACTCTCTGTTTCTTCTTGGCTCTCTCTCAGCCTGTCTCTATGGCGACCGGCCATGGCGGTCAGCCATTACTCCTGTTCCTCTTCTCTTAGTCTCCCTACTCTGCCGGGCCCATATAATAAACTCGTCAACATGTCTCATCTTAAAGCTTTCTCTTTTCCTTTTTTTAAATAAAAACATAGCAAAATTCACTATACTGTGATTTTTTCTTTCTGCAAAAATAAAATTAATGCTTTGACATCTTTTATATCCACAACTAAATATCATGTATGTTTGTAGTGTTCATAGGAATTGGTAACTTCAAAAATCTCATTTTCATGCTTTGCATAGAACTGATATGCTTTTGCTCATTTAAAAATATTTATGGTTTTCAAATTTCTTTCATTTAATCGCTATGCTCACTTTTACTAGGATCATTGATCACAGGGATGATTCAAATGTAAAATCATGTTTTTAGTAGAACATTTTAAATGGTTTGCTGGCTTAAAATCATCTGCTTTATTCTCCAATTCATATGGAGCTCTTTTCCCTTCTTGTCACTGAGCACCTGTATGTGCATTCCAGGGATTGAACTCATGTTACTGGGTTGACAAGGAAAGCTCCTTTACTTCTGAGTCATCCTACCAACTGTTTATTTTTTCTGATAACTCTTAATTGTTAGATATTGAACTTGCTAAAATATTTTAATGCATTTCTTTAGTTTTCCCTTGAATTTTCCTGTTATGGAGATGATCTACCTTCTTTTTATTGAGATATGATTTTTAAAAATCATTACTATATATTTAATATCTGTATTAAACATACTATTGGGCAATTTAACACATGTGGTTAACACAATATCTACTGACTATTTTCCCCTGAATGTAAAAATTTATAGTTCTTTTTCTTAGTTTATGATTATAAGCCTTTGAAATTTTCTTCAACACTTGATTTCCTATTTTTCTCAATTTTAAAATTTATTTCTTTATTTTTATTTACATAAGTCTCTGTATTTTTGGTTAGAAACTTTTCATAAGTATGTGATATTTGTTGTCTATATTAGAAGTTAAGCACTGTATATTTTACTGTAAATCTGTATTTGATTGCCACAATTTTAATGATATCATTCAGCCCATGATAATGCCTTCAAGTTTGTTTTTTTGTTTGTTTTTCACTCAGGCATTTTTAGTATAACTATAAGTTTCTCCAGAGCAAAATTAATTTAGTTTCTATCAAGGAGACACTCCTTAGATATCAGCATTCCTTAGATTTCAGTGTGTGTTTCTCATTGAAGTTGTCTTTTCCTTTGGGAATAGAATTAATTCAGTCCTGTAGTACAACGCAGACAGGCACCCTCTGCTCCCCCTGGTCGTCCTAATTTTTGACCAGAGGTGAGAGAAAAGAGTGCAAGCAGCATTAGATGCAGGATATTCAAGGTAGACATGAACTTATACCGGTATCCCATTGGCAAAAACATGAGCTACCTACACAGTGGAAGCTGAAGAATCACTTTGCGCTCAAAGCCCAAATGCTCAGAGACTTCAAGAAGTGAGAGCTTCTGTTACAAAACAAAAGATAAGGAAGGCGGATGTTAATCTTCAGTGAAACCCACAGGGGGCCAAACTCTGGAAGTGGAGGATCTCACAGTGAGGCATAGTGGTTTTTCAAGTCCTCTTTTATTTTTTGCTGGGACCTGTGAGTCTGAAATCAGCTCTGCAAGTTACTTTTCTCATCTCTGTGACCAAATCCCTGTCAAGAAACAAGCTGAGCGAGGAAGAGTTCATTTCGGGTCGCCATGAGAAGGAAGGTGACAGATCATAGCTTTCTGTCACATGGTGGTAGGGGGATGAGCTAGCTGTTCAAATTGCATGCATGGTCAGGAAGAAGAGAATCCATAGACAGTTATCTAGGCTACTGACTCACTTCCTCTAGCAAGTCTCCACCTACTAAACATTCTATAACCTTCCAAAAAGGCAACACCAGCAGTGGAGCAAGTGTTCAAACAGAGAAGCCTATGGGAGATATACTACATCCTAACTACAGCCTCAGATTTACCTGATGTCCCCAGTCAACAACCCCTCAGCTTTCTTGTTGCATTTCTCTTTGCTCACTTCCTTGTTGTATATGTTTTGTGCCTTAGAACAAGTGTTTACTTTGTTCAAAGGTTGAGAAAGAGACACCATGCCTTAAGTCTGTTTGTTACATGTCTTCACAGACTCTCCTCTTCTCATTCCTATAGGAATCTTCATTTCAAGAACACCTTATTCATCTATTATTTTACCTGCACTGGGATTCCATGCTATGGGCTGACTCCTGGGTTCCCTCAGAAGTTTCTGGACAGTACCAAGGTATGTCTTAGGGATAGCTTTCCCTAACAGGTTATTTTGGTTTTTGCTTTTCAGTGCACAAACTTTGTAGCAGTATTTTATCTTCACTTTGTCCTTGCTGATGTATGACTTTAAAAAAAAAAAACTTTTTATTCTATTTTTAGCTGAGTTTTTAATACTTGACAGGGTATTGTTTTGTTACCTATCTGTGTAGCGGGTAGAGATAATAGAATACCACAAAGTGCAAAATAGATTCTTCTCTGACCTCTTTTCCAGCAAAATCAGACAAGGGAGAATAGAGAAATTGAAACCTAAGGAAAATATATTCATTTCTGTGTGACAAATACATTGCAATTTTGACCCAAAACACTTTCCTTTTCATATTGGCATGTCTATGTAATTTTGTTGCAAAACTGTGTAAATATTGGAGAATGGTAGATGAGCTGAAATGCTGATCTGAACAAGGAAAGTCAGAGACTTCAACTTATATGGGCTGAATTCATCAAACAGTGGCTTGTCTGCTGATAGGTAGGTCAGGAAAACCAAGAATGTCAATGTTTTGTTAGGCTTTGGAGAAAAAACCTGGGGCTTCCATAAATGGAAACAGGGTTGTTAGCATTGATGGAGAGCAAGGTAAAAAGGCATGGAATCTGGTGGGACATAAGTGAACTGGGAAGCAATTCTGAAAAAGCCAGGGTAGGTGTTCAAAGGTCAATTTATATACCTGAAACAATGAATCTTACACCTAAAATGAAACAGACAAACAAAAAGCAGATAATGTATGTGTCAGGATAGGCTACAAACAATAGTCCTGAATAAAGGAATCTGAAGGCTTGAAGCAAAGACGTGATTCTGATTTTCAGCATGAATGGAAATAAATGAGAACTCTCAGGAAGGTCAAGAAGGGTCACGGCTGTCTGTTCTGATTCAGTAAGTCATTATGACGGTCAATGATGGCATATGCCTTTAATCCCAGCACTCCGAAGGCAGAAGCAAGTGGATCTCTGTGAGTTCCAGGCCAGCCTGGTCTACAAAGCTACACAGAGAAACCCTGTCTCGAAACAAAACAAACAAACAAATATAAGAAATAATCAAGTATAACCCAGAGGCTGGTCTAGCACAGGTGTTCATCTGGGGACTGATGATAAAAATTTAGGTCTGTTCTAAACCATTATATTATTGTGTTAAGGTAAGTATATGTTTGGTGCCAGGTGTTATCCCACTTGGTTTATAGATTGCCATTTTGAAAACTCAATGGCAGAAATTATAGGAAGACCATGGGTTAGTGTCAAGGAAATCACATTCTTTACACATGCCAGGCAGCATACCACGTTGTCACCCATGTGCTACCTATTTTGTGTTACCGCAATCACTTGTTGTGTAAGGATCCAGGAAGAAAAACACCTCATATTTGGCTTCTTAATTGTATTGTTCCTTGCATTAAAAAAGAGGTCTTAGTGATAGCTGGAGATGTCTAAACTCAGATTGCTTTACCCTCTAGCAAGTAATTAACAAAACAACCAGAAGACTGAGTCTCTATTCCATATATCCCATCATGAATGAGAACTGGTCTTATTTATGCACATTTAAATTTCATGTTCTTTCAGATGCATTTTTTTTCTTTTTTTCCTTCTTTTTTTTGTGCTTGGGAAGTTAAAAATGGTTCCAAACTCAACTCTAGTAACATGACTTTCAATACATTACCATTTCTGCATAGGAAGTCTTGAATGTTTTGGTTTTTATCGGAAGCTCTACACTAAACTTTTTTATTTTTTAATTATTTTAAAAGTATTTATTTATTTTTCTGTGTATGGGTGGTTTGTCTGCATGTATGAGTATGCATCATGTGCACGTCTGGTGCCTTCAGAGTCTAGAAGAGGGAGCTGGATCCCCTGAAACTGGAGTTACAGATGGTTATAAACCACCATGTGGTTTCTGGGAATTGAATCTGGGTTATCTGAAAGAGCAGCCATGCTTTTAACCTCTGAGCCATCTCTGCAGCCTCTAAACTTTTTTTGTAAATCATGTTCATCCTAAATAAATTATTCCCTAAAATATGGCACCTGTTAGATCAAGAAGAAAGTGCGTCAAGATGCCCAAATTATCTGTACTACAGTCAGATGGATTCCTTGAAAATTTGAGTGGAATAAACTTACTGCAGTTGATGAATGCAATGGGGAAACAGTGCTATTAATGTGAACAGAGTTACTTGGTAATTTCTGGAGAAAGAACAGAATGGTATTGAGGCAGAAGTAAGAGATTAGCTCTGGCAGATTGTTATACACAGTGACTTTTACACAGAAGTATGTGTTAAGATCTGGATATTGTAGTCTGTATTTCATGTAGTATACAAGGGGATGACCAAGTAAAAAAGATTCTTCTAGATGGCTCTATCAACAAGCAAAGTTTTCAGTCAAATTACTTGGAATGGCAAAATCTCAAGATAATTTCTTCAAGTGTATTTCATTGACTTTGCAAGTAAATCCTAACTAGGTCTTTTTTTTCCCTTTCCATTTTTATTTAAATTAGAAACAAGATTATTTTACATGTCAATCCTAGTTCCCACTGCCTCCCTCCTCCTTTACCTCCCCCCCCCCCACTAACACCCTATCTATCCCATATCCTTTCTGCTCCCCAAGGAGGGTGAGGCCTTCCATAGGGGGTCTTCAGAGTCTGCCATATACTTTGGGATAGGGCCTAGGCCCACCCCCTTGTGTCTAGGCTCGGGGAGTATCCCTCTATGTGGAATGGGCTCTCAAAGTCTATTCCTATGCTAGGTATAAGTACTGATCTACTAGAAAAGACCTCATAGATTTCTGAGGTCTCCTCACTGACACCCACATTCATGTGGTCTGGATCAGTCCCATGCTGGTTTCTCAGCTATCAGGCCAGGAACCAAGAGATCCCCCTTGTTCAGGTCAGCTGTTTCTGTGGGTTTCACCAGCCTGAACTTGACCCCTTTGCTTATCACTCCTCCTTTGCAACTGGATTCCAGTTCAGTTCAGTGTTTAGCTGTGGGTGTTTTCTTCCAATTCCACTAGCTGCTGGGTGAAGGGTATAGGATGGCAGATAAGTCAGCCATCAATCCCATTATCAGGGGAGGACATTTAAGGGAGGCTCTCCTCTGTTGCTTAGATTGTTGTTTGGTGTCATCGTTGTAGATCTACAGACATTTCCCTAGTGCCACATTTCTCTTTAAATCTATAATGGCTTCCTGTATTATGGTATCTCTTATCTTGCTCTCCTCTATTCTTCCCCCAACTCAAACTTCCTGCTCCCTCATGTCCTCCTCACCCCTCCTCTTCTCCCCTTCTCATTCTCCTAGCTCCCTCTCCCCTCCCCTCATTCTCCCAATTTGCTCAGGAGATCTTGTCCCTTTCCCCTTCTCTGGGGGACCATGTATGTCTCTCTTCGAATCCTCATTGTTTCCTAGCTTCTCTGGTGCTGTGGATTGTGGGCTGGTAATCCTTTGCTCTATGTTTAAAATCCACATATGAGTTAGTACATACCCTGTTTGTCTTTTTGTTACTGGGTTACCTCACTCAGAATGGTTTCTTATAGTTTCATCCATTTGCCTGAGAATTTCAAGATTCCATTGTTAATTTTTTCCTCTGAGTAGTACTCCATTGTGTAAATGTACCATATTTTCTCTATCCATTCTTCAATTGATGTGCATCTAGGTTGCTTCCAGCTTCTGGCTATTACAAATAATGCTGCTGTGAACATAGTTGAACAGATGTCCTTGTTGTATGAATGTACTTCTTTTGGGTATATGCCTAAGAGTGGAATTTCTGAATCTTGTGGTAGACTGATTCCCATTTTCCTAAGGAATCACCATACTGATTTCTAAAGTGGCACTGTACCAGTTGGCACTCCCACCAGCAGTGGAGGAGTGTTTCCGTTTCTCTACATCCTCTCCAACCCAAACTGTCATTGGTGTTTTTGGTTTTAGCCATTCTGACAGGAGTAAAATGGTATCTTAGAGTTGTTTTGATTTGCATTTCCCTGATGGCTAAGGTAAAGAGAGGAGATGAAAAATTATCCATGTACAGTGGCTGGCTCTACAAACTGAGTACAGCTGAAAGCCACGTCTTCTTTTTGATTAGAGAAAAGAGAAACTGCTCTTGTCTTTCTAGCTCCTCAATAAATGCATTCTCTATTTCTCTTTTCCATGCATCCTTGAGTAAACAGAGCTGCTGGTACATCAGACTGGAAAATTACTTACTTAAATAAGCTTTCTAGAATGTATCCTTAAAAAGAACTGTGTGCAGACAACTCATATATTCAAGAGAAGTCTTCTCAGAGCAGGTTTTCTTATAAGGATACCTTATCAAGAACATTATGCAATGCACCAGTGTAAACCCTATTAAAGTGTTTTACAAAATATACTCATATTGATTGTAGAGGATGCCACCAAAGTTCTTACATGCACAATTTTCTGTTCTGAGTAAAATATTTTCCTTGAAGAATTTGAGTAACCATGTAGTTTCTGTTTTATAATGAGCAATGTATATAAGTGACAAGGTAGCCAGGGGGCATTTCCTTGTATATTTTACATAGCTGATCTCAAGTTTCCTCTACACTGCTTACTGGCAACATCACCTGAGAAACATTAGGAAGTGCAATTTAAAAATCACATGTGCAATGGAAAATTCTTCTCATTCATGCTCTAGAAATTAGTTTATAGTTAACTGAAGGTATTGGAAGATCTATAGAACAGGAATCAACCAGGAAGGAACAAAATATTATTGTCCAAGCCTCCTAGAAATTATGTTATATATTATTTTCTTACAGTTTACCATAAGGTTTTGAGCCAAACATATAACATGTTAACCTGTACAGAATACTTCATATTCAGACCCTCATGTGCTCCTGGCCCCAAAAGCTCTTGGTTATCTCATAATGCAAAGTGTACTTAGTGTATCTCTAAGAGGTCCAAAAGTGCTAACTATTGCAACATTATTCAAAAGCCTGGGTCCTCTGCTGAGACTCATAGCAACTTTATCTCTGAGACCTTGTGAAAACTCATGCTACATACTTCCAATATAAAGTGGCTCAGAGTATCTTTTTCCATTGCAAATGGCAATAATAGAATAGAAAAAATTGGATCAAAGAACAAAAACCAGCAGGAAAAATATTAAATCCTATGAATCCATGCATGGCAATCAGAAGACATGATGATTTAGTGTCAAAGAAAACAGTTTGGAGCCTCCCAGGCCCATGTTGTTGTCATTTGCAGCACATATGTCCTCTCTTACTTAGACTGGTTCTACTCATTGCCCATGGCTTTCTACAGTATTCATCCAACTTATCCTGGAAAATTAGTTTCAAAAGTTCTAAAACACTTTTATTGGGTGATTGTAAGAGATGGCATCACTTTACTTCCATTGGATTTCCTTGTCTGTTTCTTTTCTCATCTCTGTTTTTAATACCTGAGCAACCTAAGATGAGTACATTTTTATTTTATATCATAGTTTCTGAGGGTTCAGCTTGCTAGTGTCAACAAAGGTTCAGTTTACATCAGAGTAAGTGGAAATATGAACTAAACAGCACACACAATGTTTGACAGGAAGGAGAGCAGAAGACAGGAAGAAAGTGAGAACAAGATACCAGCCACAACTCTCCTTTAGTGACCTGCTATTCCTAGATACATCCCAAATCCAAATCCTTCCTCTTCTTCCCAAGTTAACACCACTACCTGGGATTCCAATGTTTGACACATAAGCTTTTAGTGGGGAATTTCATATTCCAACCAAGACAGTATCTGCCTACAAAACATTGGTTTTTGTTGTCTGCTTTCAGAGCTTAGTTTTGGACTATATTCCAGTAGCTTTCTCTCATAGATTAGGCCTTGCAATTAAACAGAGGTGAGTAGGATTTTGCAACTGCATTGATGGTGAAGCAAAGCAAAGCAAAACAAAACAAAATACCAGCTCTCTTGGGTTAATAAACTAAAGTCACAGAGCAGCAGGATCTTCATTCAATTCCTTACATTTTTCATAAGGTTTTGTAAGCCATCTACAAGTATTTAACCTTGACTCAAGTACTTTCTCTGCATTTTGTATGTTGCTTACAGCTTTTGGTTATTTATAAGATGATCCTTGTTGCTATGAATATAGCTGAGTGACAGAGAAAATGAAAAAAGAACAAGAAAAAAAGCAAAAAAAAAAGGGATGCAAATTTTTAAAATTGGCAGAGAAAATGCCATGTAGCCCTTGAGAGAAAAGTCACCTTCTATGAGAAAGTCTTTGAGTTGTGTTTTTTTTTTTTCTTCAAAAATAAAATTTTGGTACACTCATAGCACATGTAGAAAATAGATTTTCCTCACATCTAGAGTGAGAGAGTAGAGACAAGGGGAAAACAACAGGGTTCACGTTAATAAGAGATGACAACTTGACCAAACAGGAGGTGGCAGCCCTGCCGGCTGCACGGCTCAGTGCCTGTGACAGGCAATTAAGGATCAGAGCCCCAGCTGTAATAGGAGGCAGCAGAGATGCACTGAGAGCCTCCTCTTTCTCTGCTGCTTCTATCAATCATATTGTTTACAGAGACAAATAAACACTAATTCATACTTAAAAAAAAAGAAGAAAAGAGAAAGGGAAGGCAGGAATAGAAAGTAAGGCCAGAAAATTTCAGCCTATTGAAAATTAAAGACAGTCTCCCTAGCTAGCCGAATAATATGAAGAACACAGCTCATCGAATTCTTTAACATTGAAACTGTAGCACAATACCACAGAATTTCAAGAGAGCTTTTTAAGTAACCTGCTACATTCAGCATGGAAAACACTGATGGTCTTCTAAACATTCTGCATTAGTTATTTTCGTCTACTAACATTTTCCCCCTTGTAATTCTGTTTCAATATAAATAAATTCAATTGGAAAACATATATAAAATAAAATAAAAATATAACAAAAGTTTTCATTTTCTAAGATAGCCATTTAGTGTAGATTATACTACTTTGTATCTGTCTGAAGTTTGAGTGAGCAGTGAAGTAATCATTGGGATATTTGGCATAAGTTTAACCCAACATCAAGCTAACATGGTTGCTATACAACAACATTTTGTGCACAATGTCTGTGGTATATTGTCTGCAGGGATGTATTTACATCTATAAGATGTTGACAGAAATGTATAACCAAGTTAGCTAGGACCTTTGCCAATAGATGTAGAGTGAGTATATGTGTACACTTCTTACTTAAAAAAAGAACTTAATTTATCGTAGTTAAAAAAATGGAATGTTTGGGCAATTTTTATAAATACCACAACCAATGTTTGATGATAGTAATGAAATGCACAATATGATTAGTAGCTGGAATTATTGATAGATTATTATAGCATGAATTGAAATATATGAAAATATTTTCCAAAATCACGGGCTCACCACTGTCATGCACAGAGGAGAAAGGCAGACAGAAACTGTGAAGTTGCTTTTGCAGGGGGCAGCTGCATTTAGGACGGGTCCACCAATGTGTGACCATCCCAGGCTGGGGAGCAGGTGTCCAGTAGCACTCATTTTTTAAGACACGGGACACAATGAATGCAAACATAGAAATTTTAACTCAAATGCATCAGTGCCTGAAAATGCATCTGGTAAAAACACATTTAAATAAATCTGTTCCAAGTTGTTTTCCTAAATGTGTTTTATGAGATTATCCGGTCTTGGGAATTTCAATCTGAATCAATTTAGGAATTATGCTTCTAAAAAAAGAATCCATCTTTGAGGTTTAGAATACATCTGGAGAAGTAGCTGTTAAGAGCCACTTGCTTTGAAAACAGGAGGACGAGTCTAAGCTCCAGAACACCTTTAACAACGCTGGTGTACTGGGGAAAACTTGTAATCCCAGAGCCAGGTAGGCCAAGATAGGTAGGTCGCTGGAGCTTCTTGGCCAGTCAACCTTAGTTTGTCAGGTAAATCCTAGAATGGTGAGACTCTATCTCAAAAGTATTTTAAAAGTTGATGGGAACTGAGGATTTATTCTCAAGACCGTCCTCTGGTCTCCATATGTAACTGTACAGCTGTGTACATGTTACTGTACACATCGAAACATGTATGTACATGCCCACTCACATGAATACCCACATGCATAAAAGATCCATCTTGTTGTTGCATGCCACATCTATTTTTAATTAGAACTTCATTTTTAAATTTAAGTTTTTTTAGATGAAATCTCACTATGTAGTTCTGTCTGGGCAAGCCATTTTTAAAATGAAGATAAATCTTAGGCAAATGATGACTGTCAGAAACCTGAGGGGCCCTCTTTGCTGTCTGTGTTTATTATGAGGGAGACACTACAGGGTAATTTACAAGAAAAACTGGGTTTCATCTTGCCACTCACCCCACAAAATGGAACCACTGTACTTCCTGGGAAATAGAAATACTAACCATGGGGTTTGTTGGCAGCCACTGTTGTCAGTACAATGTACTCCAAGTTCACTAAGAGACCCTGTGTCAGAAAACATAGTGGAGGATGATAGAGAAATGACTGAAGCAGACTTATACCCACCACACACAAGCACACCCCACACATAGTATTTTATAGACTATTAGACTATTCTTATTTTTATTCATTCTATCATCCACAACACATAAGCACTTTGTAACTTTGTACTGGTGTGTGTTTGTGTGTGCATGTGCATGTATGTGTGTATGTGTGTGTGTGTGTGTGTGTTTCTGCATTTGTGTGATTCAATTTTCATTATTTTCCTTCATTGGAAGCTTGTGTCTAGTCATAAAGACATCTTATCCTCTCCCTTCATCATTGATTCAATTCACAATCATCCCAGATATTGTGTTATATAGTCGTTTTATGGCATGATGAAGACTCTGTTTTCTGTGAAAGGTAAAATTATATATACATATCCTGAGAGATAAGTTTCTCTAGCATAAAAAATGTGTTCTCTATCAGTGTGATGATTGGTTTTAATGTCAATTTGCAGTAAATTAGGATGACAGGAGTAGTGAGCCTCAGTAAGAAGCCATCTCACTTGCTTTAATTGTCAGGGGAAGAACCACCCACCACCCAAAATGTGGGATGTGCTTCCTGGTAGGAGCTCAGATGAGGAAAAGGACTTGACAGAAGGGAAGATTTTTGCCTCTGGTTTCCTTGGCCTCCACTGTGGCAGCCCTGTTGATTCATCTTATTCTTGCTGGCAATTCCTTTGTTGACATCAGAAACAATGTTTCCACCCTTCACTAAGGACCAGTGGCTCTCCAGAAACCTGCAGGTTTTGACATCATTAGAGTAAGCAGCTTTAGATAGTTTGAGCTGATAATTTGTTGTTATGATTAGGGAAGCAATGCAGGCATACCCATCTTGTCTCTAGCTTGTATCACATTGTCTATCAAAAACAAAGCACTAGTGTGTGTGTGTGTTTTTTAATAAATGGATACATTGGAGTGGATTGTATTATTCAGGATTCTCTGGAGTACAGAATTTATAGAATCAATTTCTCTCCCTCCCTCCCTCCCTTCCCTCCCTCCCCCTCCCTCCTTCCTCCTTTCTCCCCTTCCTCTTCCCTCCCTCCCCTTCCCCCTCCCTCCTCTCTCCCCCTCCCCCTCTCTCTCCCTCTCTCTCTCTCCACAGTCCAGATTAGAGAGATGGGTCTTCCCACATCAAAAGATCTAAATTAAAGGCAGCTTCCTATCTCAAAGATCCATATTAGAAGTAGATCTTCCTATTTCAAATTAAGTAAAAATCTCTCATAGGTGTGCCCCTCCATTTGGGGGTTTTAGACAATTCCAGATGTAATCAAGTTGACAGCAAACAATAGCCTTCACTTGTATTTCATTAAACTCAACTACTGAAATGGAGAAGGTATACCTTCTTTCACTGACAACTAATATGATTTCTTAGGCTTTAAACAGCATAAACTGGCCTCCTAAAGTTCAGGAGGGCAGAGATTTGAAGTCAAGCTGCAGGCTGCTTGGTTTTCTGGAAACACTGAGAGGGGAGACATCTCCTTCCTTTCTCTGTACCTGCTTGTAAATGCAGCACTCAAGTTCCTGGCTTAATCTCTACCTGGCCTTGTTTTGTGACTTTTCTTCCTTTCTTTTCGATCATATTTTTAAGCAAACAACATCTGTCTAGATCCAAAGAAAGTCATATTTGGTTGTCACAGGTGGATATGGGTTTTAGATAGGTAGAGTTTTGTTAACCAAAACAATAATTTCAAATACTGCAATTTGATGTGAGAAACAGCTAGATATTTGAAATGGCATTAGTACTAAATATGGATTTTTAAATGGACTTCATGTATAATATATACATTGAGCAAGGTAAATTACCATCTTAGAACTAAAATTCCATGATTAAAATGAAAATTGACCACTTATAAGTACTTTTGTGACTCTGTAGGTTTTATCTTATAAATAGAGCAATTCAAGTCAAAACCAAATTTTTAAAAGAGAGAAACATTAGTTTCTCAAATTACTTTGTGCAATGCTGTCAATTCATATTATTTACTTTTATTTTCTAAAATAAATAATGTTGGTAACTGTAGACTAAACCTAGTAGCAGAAATACCCAACAAAATGAAATTTACATACTATTTGTTTTATAAGCATTTATATAACAAAACTGAATACAAGGTCCTTTAAGTATACTATTGGACTTATAGCTGATGTATAAAATGAATTAAGTTAATAACTAAAATCTGTGTGTTTAGAGATATTTATCACATCTACTTCCTAAAGGTTACATACTCAATCATTTTAATTTTAATTTTTTGTCACTATAGAGTGTATAGTATAACATGTTTCCTAACACGTGGTGATCTGTGCAAGTCTGGACTTAGTTACAATCACAAATATCTCTTCCTGGAAGATATAGGTATTATGTAAATAATATCTCTAGAAATTGCTGAGATGGAATAATTTGTGTCCCTTTTTGAGTAACTCACATTGTTATCACGATTAAGCTATTTGAGATTTGTGAAAGTTGTGAGTGTTTTCTTGTTTATGCTAATTGGAATGCAGTGTGGGAAATGAATCCACTCCATATTTTCAGCACAGTCTTCTTCACACTTCAAGAATTTTCATTTTTTGAGAAAACCAATTATTATTTCCAATAACAAATTGAAACACAGAAAAAAGAAAGATTTTTCAAGACTAACAGGTAGTATAGGTGGGTTAGGTAGACTATGCTAAATGTGAAATAAATGCTACAAATATTGCCTGCTACTTTGAAAGATATTTAAACTAATTAAATTAATTCATATTTAATTAGGCATCTAAATTTCCTTGTATTACTAGTAATGAACTACAATTCCCTTAAATATACTGGAAGCTGATTTGGCTAATAATGTGATAAATCAGTCAAATAGAAATTAAATCGTCAACATGACTTTGAAGGGCATACCTGCCCTGTCATTACCTTCTTAAATAATGTTGACAGAAGTCTAGAGCCCCTAAAGATGGATGGTCACTCAGTGGATGCAGACTTAATCATCATCTACATCTGACATGAAAAGTCGATACAGGATGTTTTATTTGAAGCACGATAAATGTCTGCCTCTATAAATTTATAAGCATAGTGGTCATACACAGTATACACACCACAATTAATAAACAGAAGCAGATTTCAAAAATGTATAAGTATGTAGGAATGGAACAATAACACACACTGAGATTACCAAAGCATGAAGGAAGAAAAACATAGAAAATTATAAAAACACATGGGTGTTAATGAAATACAAAACATAACACATATTTAAAACAAGGAAGAGTTTCTTTAATAGCTGTGCCAGGATATTTAATAGTAAAAATTGTATTGTCCAAGAAAATGCAGAAAGCAAGAAAATAAAGAAGAATTTTAAGTCACAAAACTGTAAATTTTAAAATAAGAGAAAATGTAAAATGATGCTTAGATAACTTGATGTGATAAAGCAGCATATCATTGATTAGCAGTTTTCTAGAAAAGAACACAAAATATATTAATAGAGTGACCCAATAAAAGAAAAGATGAACTAAGGGCCAAACTGTAAACTTCCTTATAGCAGTCAGAGAGTATTCAGAGAAAAACAAAGCAAAAATAAATAAAAATAAAGCATTTGTTTTCAAGAATAAAGACTTCCACCAAGAAATCTATAGGCTAAGCAGAAGTAAAAATATAACTATACATGTAGACATTACACTAAACATCTATTTTGTTATAAACATAAATATGAAAAATTAAAAATTAAGAGAGGAAATTTACTTGCAAAGAACAAAGCATCATTTGGCTTACATTTCATCACTGAAAAATTGAATTTGTAAGAACAGTGGAACAAAGTTTTTAAAAAGCTAAAAGAAAATAAATTCAGTTCTTGTCTTAAAATCTTGAAAAAGCAAAAGATAATTTTAGGCATTTAGAACACATTTGTGTAATTTAACATGCACATTCACACTTGAAAACTGCCTTTAATGGTAATAAAAATAAGAAGCAAGGAAAATATGTCAGGGAAATTAGTAAAACAAACTGAGTTATCTAAATTCATGTTAGTTAACATCAAAAACTCTCAAAGAACCCTTCAGAAATGTGCTAGACATTATTTGTAATAGCCAGAACCTGGAAGCAACCTAGATGCCCCTAAACTGAAGAAAGGTTAGAGAAAATGTGGTACATTTACACAATGGAGTAATACTCAGCGGGGCAAAAAGACAATGGAATCTTGAAATTCACAGGCAAATGGATGGCACTAGAAGAAACCATCCTGAGTGAGGTAACCCAGTCACAAGAAGACAAATATGGTATGTACTCAATCATATATGGATTTTAGATATGGATCAGGGGATTGCCAACCTACAATCCATACCACCAGAGAGGCTTGGAAACAGGGAGTACCCTAAGAGATACATGCATGGTACCTTGGAGAAGAGGAAGGGGACAGGATCTCCTAAGTGGATTGGGAGCATGGCGGGAGGGGAGAGGGACATGGGAGAAAGAGCAGGGAGAAGAGGAGGGGAGAGGAGGAAATGGGGGAGCAGGAAGGCTGAGTTGGGGGAAGAATAGAGGAGAGCAGGATGAGAGATACCAGAATAGAGGGAGCCATTATAGATTTAAGGAGAGATCTGGCACTAGGGAGAATTCCAGAGGTCTACAAGGATGACACCAACTGGCAATCTAAGCAATAATGGAGAGGCTCCTTAAAACCCCATCCCCAATAATGAAATTGATGACTATCTAATATGCCACCCTAGAGCCTTTATCCAGTGGCTGATGTAAGCAGAGGCAGACATGCAACAACTAAACACTGAACTGAACTCCAGTTGCAAAGAGGGAGGAGACAGGGGTCAAGACCTAGTTGGTGAAACCCACAGAAACAGCTGACCTAAACAAGGAGGAACTATGAACCCCAGACTAATGTCTGGGAGGCCAGCATGGGACTGATCTAACCCCCCCTGAATGTGGGTGTCAGTGAGGAGGCCTCAGATATCTATGGGACCTCTGGTAGTAGACCAGTATTTATCCCTGGCATATGAATGGACTTTGGGAGCCCATTCCATGTGGAGGGATGCTCTCTCAGCCTGGGCACATGGGGGCAGGCCTAAGCCCTGCCCTGGATTATATGACAGACTTTGGGGATCCTCCATGGAGGGCCTCACCCTCCCTGGGGAGAGGAGAATGGATAGAGTGGGGAGTTGGTAGGGGATGGGGAGAAGGGGAGGGAGAGGGGGCTGGGATTGACATGTGAAGCATGCTTGTATCTAATTTAAATAAAAATAAAAGAAATATGCTAGAACCTTCAACAATAGCAAAGTAAGAGCCAGTTACTCAAATTATGATAATACTCCTGTTGAGAAATACTGTTTAATTTAGTAGCAATTGCAAGAAAAATATTTAGAACAACTTAACTTGTAAATATAAAAGGGAAGCATATTTTCAAAATCAGCATTGCATAAAACTCAAAGGATTGAAACATCTGTGCATTATACATTTTTATGGTTGGGTTTAATTGTCAAGTTGATACAGCCAATACCCCTCTGGTGAGAGGGCCTTGATGTGGGATTGTCTACCTTGGGTTTGACTATGGGTTTATCTATGGCATATTAGCTTAATTTGATATTGACATAGGAAGACCCATCACGTTGTGAGAGGCACCATTCCCTAGGCAGCATGTCTTGAACTGTATAATCAAGATGAGCATAAGCAAGCAAGAGAGCGTGCAATTCATTCTCTCTGCTCTTAACTGTGGGTGTGATGTGATGAGCCGATTTGGATTCCTGCCACCTTAATTTCCCTGCCCTGGTGGACTGGAACCAGCAATTGAGCAAAAATGAATGATTTCTTCTCTAAGTTTATTTTTCCACGATATTTTATTACAGCAACAGAAATGAAAATAGAACATAATCTGAGCTGATGGAGAGCAGTCTAGATTTGGGTGGGAAAAGGAGTTAAAAAGAAAAATGTGTGGTTGTACAAATTAAGATAACAGGGACTGGGATTAGGATGATGCAGGTTACTTTTATTGAGGGAGAAGTCACTTACATGAGAAACCAATAACTCAGGATCAATACCCTGCTGCTCTCCATGCCCCAACTGGCACTGCCAGAGAGCAAGCTTGTCCTGGACCCCAGACCAAATCCCACAAGCTCATGTACTCACCTGTGACCACGCCCAAATGGGCGTGGTCAGCACCTGACGTGCTTCTGGTAGATCTCTCACTACAAAATAGGTTATACATGCTCCTAGAAAATGTGAAATGGACCTATAAGACCCAATTCCACTGAACCTACCCATATCCCTCCCTGTTCCCCCACCAAGCATTCCCACAAGAGTAGTGGCCTGTAGAGACACAAGCACCACATGAACCAATCAGAAAAAGAGGTGATGAAGTGATAGTATTTATTTTTAATTTTTTCTGATGTTTCTTCAAGTTTCTAATAGAGATTCATGCTCAACTCTTTTTATTATGACACCTATGTCAAATAATTATAGCTTCTATTTATTAAAACTTTATCATCACAGTTTTAAAAGTTACAATTTGTTCTCATCGCCAGCCAATCTTATTTTTGTATTTAATTATAAAATACATGTATTTAGTCATTTGAATATAGAAACAAATGGGAGAATAGAGTTTGAGAAGAAGTTAAAAATTAAACTGAGTCCCTCTTACTACTGTACAATTATCTCTACTAGATAATTCAAATACTAGTAAGACATTTTTACTGCACATTAGAATTCGTGTAAGCACAATTGAAATGATAAAAAGTAGGAATTCCACAGTGAGCAATAAGACAAAACAAGGCCATTTGCATATCAGGTTCTTAAATGATTTATAGTCTGAAACACTCTGGATTCATAGACAAAAAAGAAAAAAGAAAAGAAAATGAAAGGAAAAAAATGGTATCTCAGCCTGGGTCAATGAAACATAGGGCTACTCAAATATTCCACGAAATTCAATCTATCTGAAGCCTTAGGAAATGTCACTGAATGTAAGAGCTGTAACTGCCTGTGGAGTCAAGCATGTTTCAGCTGGAATGGATTTCTAGTAAGTTTTCTCTCCTCATTGCAGGAGGAGGTAGCAAGCAACATGATAAATGGAAAAGGCAGGGTGGCATGCACAGACATCCCATAACCCATCACACAAAGATACCTGTCACAGCTGTGAGAGTGTGAATGAATGTCTAACTCAGGCATTCTGATGTCCCCATCCATCTTCAACTGTCTGGGAAGCCTGAGGCATGCTGGATGGACAGTCCCAGGAGTAGGCTCTTTCATGCCACCAAGAACCTGAATCATGGCACAGCTGACCTGGGCCTCTGGGACTCTTTTGGATAAAAAAAGGGAAAAGATAAAATAAAAGGAACTAAACTAGAGAACAACAGCATGAGAAACATTTAAGCCATAGATTCATTTCAGGAGTGTTTGAATATGGACATAGAGGTCTACTTAATGGAATCATATACTGACATTTCTGTCATAACATTCAGTTTGTATATCAGAAACTTTGCATCAAAAGGAAAAAAATAATTTGAAAGGGTTTAATTTTTAAATAATTGTCTTCTTTTGTGAGGTACAATTAGACTTTATTAAGAAAATGTTTAGTATAGATAAAATATTGTAATATAGATTTAAGTATGCCTACTTAAATCAAAAAGGAGAAAAATGAGTAAAATTGAAGAGAGAAACAGAGAGAGCACTGTAGACTAGGATCACTCTTATTTATTTTCTTTCAATAAATATAGGTGGGATCAGCGACAAACTGAAACCGTTTTCTTCATATGATGCTCACATTTTCATTTTAAAGCAGTCAACAGGCTTGTATTTAAATTCTTCATCAATGTCAAATGACACCATTCTATTGAGAGCAAAGATAGATCTGGACACATCTTCTAATATGATGCATTCCAGTGGCAAAGCTGACCTGGGCTCTCTGAGCTTCCCAAGTGACCCAGAGTCCTGCCACTGGAGATTTAACATATGAACAATCTCTGTGGAGGGTTTTCCTGGCTGATGATTGTCATGCATCATTAATTTATCCCATACATGATAATTAAGATGATGCTCACTCTGTACCTGATTAAAGAGAAAGTAAAGAGAGAAAACATAACAGAGCAGACATGCTGTTAAGGAGCCTAGAACTGTTAGGCATCATGGAAATTTTGACACAAGAGACTTTTTTTTTCAACATCATATAGATGAGGCAAATAAATTTGAGAGACATCAAAATGCATTTCCAGCATCCTGTTGTAAAGTGTGCAGACACTACAGTGTCAATTTCTAGATCTCCCTGAGGCCTTTGCACTCTTTCATGGGTAACAAAGAATAATCAGAGTTACTTGGTGAGGCAAAGCAGAGACTGTAAAAGCATGCACACATACACAGTCACACACAAAACTCAGGCACTTGGAGCAAAAAACGTGGTTCCCAAGAAGCATGTGGACATGCAAATGCAAGAGATGTCTAAAAGATATTTGACACCACCAGATAGCCATGAATCTCAAGACATACATGGAGACAAAAGTGACATATTCAGGAAATAGGGAAATGAATGTACTGCAAGCTGCTAATCTATATAAGTGGATAAATTGATAACAGAATAGAGGTGTGATCCCACTGCTACTGGAAAGGCTCATATTCAGCATGCATACAAAGTAAAATTCAAAGATGAAGAGGGTAATGAAGAGAATCAAGCCTGTCCCTGTAACAGCACAGAATACTTGCAAGCTAACAACTTACCTAGAACTCTTTAGAAAACAGACATCTGTGAAAGAAATTTGCCTCGAAATGTGTAGCGATAAATGCCTGATTGACAAGACTGCTGCATCTATTCCCTGAGACTGAATTCCACACGATCTGGTGAGCAGATTAAATTTATGCTAAAAGCTATGGGGTTTAATGTGATAGCATAAATGTCTGGAGACTACAGATGTACTGGCCTTCATACCTATTGAAAGTTTCCTCCAGCCTTACAACCATACTTCCCAGTAATGGGGGTATAGTGGCCAGAACTATGTTGTAGTGGAAACCAACAGCCCCAGCCCAGGAATATTCTCTCTTCCAGCATGGAAGTATGATTTGGCAAATGTTCTGTTCCACCAGATATGTAATTTATGTGTTACTTTGATTGTGACTATGATCAATTTTACTATTGTTATTGTTGGTCCTAATTTGCATTTGGTTGCTATAATAAACAACATGACCTAAAGAAATGTGGTAGAAAAGGGTTTATTGTAGACTAATATGTTATAGTCCATCATTAAAGGAAGCCAAGGCAAAACCTGAAACAGAAATCAATGGAGAAGGTAAGGAGATTCCCATAATGAAAGCAAATATCTTCAAAGACCTGAGGTTGAGCCTGCCAGCCTATCAGCTAGCAAAGAGGACCCCAGTCCCCTTCTAACAGGATTTCCATGTGGGCAGAATAAGTGTAGAAGTCTATACTTTTGCTCATCCTTCAGGTGAGAACTCAGCCTGGAAAATTTCATTTTAACCTTGTGTGATAGTCTGCACAAAGAACCAGTAGGTACTGTGCTGTTCTCCACCAACATAAACTGACATGTTTTTGTTTTAATCCACAAAACTTGCAACTGGTCTTATGCATGTGCATAAGATAATAATGTACAACAATGGAATTGATCCTTAAATTTGAAGAGGGAAGACAACTCAACCTATCACCTAAAGGCACTGATAGAAAACACAACATCTCAGGAAATCATGTCAGACAATATAGAAAAATCAACAACAGGGTCAGATTGCCTATTGCTTGGAGTTTTGCACCTGGAGAAATGGCAGGACAGTCTAGGAAGGTATTCTCCCAGGGGCCATATGCCCAACTTCTGTTTAAATGTGACAACATGTGAAGCACAAGTTAAGCACCATTCTCTCTCTCTCTCTCTCTGAGACACAAACTGGGACTAGCACCAGATAGCTAAAAATGCAACCTGTCTAAAGAGCAGGGCAAAGAAGAAAATCTAAGAACAGAAACCTCAATTTGAAAGAGAAGTAGACATCAGAAAGCAAGAACAAAAACAAATCAAAACACAGAATGCTCCATAGCAAAATAAGAACAACAGGAAGCTCTATTGCTTTCTGGGTAGGCAAAGCCGCAATCAGCTCAAGCCTTCTCATATCTAGATAAATGCAGATCTCTACTCTTTACTGCCTCATCCCACACAAAATTAATAGGTCTCAAAAATGAATGATGAGGCATACAATAAATTGTCATACACATTTTCCAAAATTGATTGAACGAACTTGGTCATTTCCAATGTAGTATTGAGACATCTTTGGATGCCTCACTGTTAAGTGTAATATATTTATGTTGAAGCACATTCATACAACAAGGAAATCTGTTCAAAGATGTTCATAGCAGCACTATTTGTAATAGCCAGAAACTGGAAGCAGCCTAGAGGCCCCTCAACCGCAGAATGAATAGAGAAAATGTGGTACATTTACACAATGGAGTACTACTCAGCAGAAAAAAAAAATGGAATCTTGAAATTTGCAGGAAAATGGAATGGACTACAAGAAACAATTCTGAGTGAGGTAACCCAATCACAAAAAGACAAACATGATATGTACTCACTCATATGTGGATTTTAGACATAGAGTAAAGGATTACCAGCCTACAATCCACACTGCCAGAGAAGCTAGTAAACAAGGAGGACCCTAAGATAGACACACATGGTCCCCTGGAGAAGGGGGAAGGGTCAAGATCCCCTGAGCAAATTGAGAGCACTGGAAGAAGGGGGAGGGAGATAGGAGAATGAGAAGGGAAGAAGAAGAAGAGGGATGCAGAGGACATGAGGGAGCAGAAAGGCTGAGTCGGGGGAAGAATAGAAGATAACAAGAATGGAGACACCATAATAGAGGGAGACATTTTAGATTTACAGAGAAATCAGGGAAATGTCTGGAGATCTACAAAGATGACACCAGCTAACAATCTAAGCAACAGAGGAGAGGCTACCTTAAATGCCCTTCCCTGGTAATGAAATTGATGACTGACTTATATGCCACTCGATAGCCCTCATCCAGCAGCTGGTGGAAGTAGAAGCCAACACTCACAACTAACCACTGAACTGCACTTGAATCTAGATGCAGAGAAGGATGAGTGAAGAGCAAAGGGGTCCAGACCAGGTTGGTGAAACCCACAGAAACCACTGACCTGAACATCGGGGAACTTTTGCTCCCCAGACTGATAGCTGGGATACCAGCATGAGACTGATCCAGACCCCAGGAACATGGGTTTCAGTGAGGAAACCTCAGAAATCTACAGGACCTCCTGTAGATCAGTACTTATACCTAACATAGGTGTGGACTTTGGGAGCCCAATCCACATAGAGGGATACTCTCTGAGCCAAGACACACTGGGGTGGGCCTAGGCCCTATCCCAAAAGATATGATAGACTCTGATGACACCCTAGGGAAGGCCTCACCATCCAGGGGGAGCAGAAAGGATATGTGATAGGTAGGGTTTTAGTTGGGGGTGGTGGTTGGGGAGGACAGAAGGGAGAAGGGAACTGGGATTGTCATTAAAACAATCTTGTTTCTAATTCAAATAAAAAAATCTGAAAAATTTGTGTTGAGAAGGTCAGCAGAAGATAGATATCTGATCATACTCTTGAGTTCTGTTGAATAAATCTATTCACTTTCATTTGGAAGGGTGAAACAGTAAGCTACTATAAGGTACTTCAAATTAGTAGTCATTGTGGAGTACTTTTCTTAATAGGAACTGATTTCAAGGGTGACTTCAAGCTGTATGTGGTGGCACAAACTCACGTACCCAGTCCTTATGAGGTACAGCAGGATGATCAGAATCTCAAGATTATCTTTGGCTTCATAGCTAGTTTCAGGCCACTTTGTACTTAAGACCCTTTTTCAGAAAGAAAAATAAATAAATAACTGTACTACATAGTACATTTGTGGCCAACTTGTGCCAAGTGAGACTATCTCAGACAAAAAAATCAGGTGACTAAAGAAATTGAAAATGACAAGGTTGCAAAACATTAGACAAGAATCAGTTCAACTGAAGAACAAGCTGTACAGTGTTCTTCTATTAGTGGACGACAAGCCTAAGGTTAGGGAAAGATGAAACCTGACCTTCACATTGCACCAGTGTAGTTTGTAGTCGGGGCCATATTAATCTTTGCAGGGCAGTAAATTGTGTGATAAAGTCTGAAGCAGAGAATGTTATTCACAGAGATGCAATATGAAATGCCTAGAATATGGAGTGAATATGAAATGCTATTTTTATTACTCTAAGATACATTTAATATGCAAAAGTATGTTTAGGGAGAAAGTAAATTTGAAGGTTTCTATTAAGCAATAAACTATATGCAAAATGAAGGCACTGAGACATTTGCCATTGGGACAACATAGGATAGAGGTTACATTTGCAGACTAAAATAAAAAGTGTGACTTGATTCTGAATAATTTAATTTAATAAATCTAAGTAAACATATATAAAACAAATAGCATTATGAATTGCTAAATGGATAAAATAGACCCTTTTTAGAAACAAATGGAACACAGGGATGCTTTGGTGTTGACTGTTGTACACAATGTCATGGAGAAATGGGTTGATGAATTTTCAGTAAACACCCTGCCTGTCACACACCATGCTTGCTTTGAGTTTTAAATCTCTATTGTAAATTTTAGGTCAGATGTTTCCTTATGCTTATTCTAACTACCTGCCAATTTGCCTCAGGGATGGTCTGAAGGTTGACATGCTTTTTTTTCCTTTCCTATAATATCCATACAATTAAAACATCATTTAGAATAAAATATATGAACTGTTTTGACATTTAAAATGTTCCAGGCAATTTATAATAAAATATAATCTTTATTCTTATTGACATTTTTTATGGACTCAATATTTAATAGGGTGGTAGAAAAATAGGAAACAAAGCTTTTGGAAAATCACTTTGGACAAGGGAAACTTTACATACAAAACAAAAGTAATTTACTGTGACAGTATATAAGTTAGTATTCATTATTTGTAAGCGAAAGGGATGAATTCAAAATATAGTATTAGTATCTCAAATTTGAGTACAGAATATGAATTCAGAAAATCTAGGTGGTTGAGGAAAATATTTGCACAGTGCGTTTTATGAATAAAGGACAGGTCATAGCACATTTAACATTGGAATCACAGCTTAAAATAGTTAAAGCAAACAATGAGTCTCCTGATTATTTGCATTTTCCTTACTTTGCTTTCTCTATTCATTTGCATGCCCCATGGTACCTACAAGGCCAAATGGAGCCAAGACTAGTTGTCTTCACAGGTATAATTTAATGACATAAAGCTATATTTTTAATCACTGAAATTCTGGGAAACAGAGATATTACCTTTTGTTTTTCTACCAAAATGATCAATAAACGAATGCTGGGTGTGAAAGTCATAACTATGATCTGGCTACACAAAAGATCTGTTTTAGAGTTTTTTTTTTTAAAGGAAGCACAGTGTGATTCTTGTGGTTTATATTTAATGTTGTCTTTAGAAAGATGCATAAATAAAATACAATTTGAAAGTCACTTTAATCATTTGCCAGTATTGTGGGGTTTTTAAATTATTATGTGCACTTATAGTGGTACCTCCACTTATAACCATTTTTTATTATCTAGTATATACAAAGTCTATAATAATATAACGTATTATCTAGTATATACAAAAAGCCTGGAGATACAAGATGCAGACTTGGATAATTTTTTTTCATATGAAGCTAACTGTTTATATAATTTGATTAATTCGACTATTCTCAGGTGTCACTGTTTTCTTCCTTTTATCATATAGATTTCTACACACACTGAAACTGTGACATGGCTTTTCATTCCCCTATGGAGAATGATGAACAGCCACTCTGCATCCTTCTGAGGGAAAAGCCTCTTTTACTTCTTACAAAGCATGTCATGGAGACTTGACAAAACTTTTCCAAGAAAACATTCATGATAATTCTTTTATACATAGCTATATAACAGTTGTATACACTGAAACAGAACTGGGGAGAAGGCACAGTGGGTGATGTGCTTGTCAGTAAATAGAAAGACACGAAATTCAGTCCCCAGCATCTGTTCTAATCTGGGTTTGTCACATATACCTGTAATCTCAACCTCTAGAAGTGATACAGCAGGGAGAGAGAGGAGAATCCTAGGAAGCTGGCAGTACACACTAGCAAGGAGACTCTGTTTTGAGATCTCAAGATGAGAAGCAAGGAGAGACACATAACTTTGTCCTCTGACCACCACACAAACACCTACACGCAGACACATGAATACATAAACTTTATGCACATACAAGAAAAATCAAATAATGCTTCTGTGAACATGGTTGAGCAGATATCTGTCCTTGTATGAATGTGCATCTTTTGGGTATATGCCTAAGAGTGGAATTGCTGGATCTTATGGGAGACTGATTCCCATTTTCCTGAGGAACCACCATACTGAGTTCCAAAGTGGCTGCATAAGTTGGCACTCCCAACAGCAGTGGAGAAGTGTTACCTTTTCTCCACATCCTCTCCAGCATAAAACTGTCATTTGTGTTTTTGATTTAGGCCATTCTGACAGGAGTAAGATGGTATCTCAGAGTTGTTTTGATTTGCATTTCCCTGATGGCTAAGGATGTTGAGCACTTTCTTATGTGTCTTTCAGTCATTTTAGATTCCTCTATTGAGAATTCTCTATTTAGTTCTGTACCCCACTTTTTAATTGGATTAGTTGGTGTTTTGGTGACTGGCTTCTTGAGTTCTTTGTATATTTTGGTGATCAGCCCTCTGTCAGATGTGGGGTTGGTGAATATTTTTCCCATTCTGTGGGCTGCTGTTTTGTCTTGTTGACTGTGTCCTTTGCCTTATATAAGCTTTCAGTTTCAGGAGGTCCTGTTTATTAATTGTCCATCTAAGTGTCTGTGCTACTGGTGTGATGTTCAGGAAGTTGTCTCCTGTACCAATTTGTTTGAGGGTACCACCTACTTTCTCTTCTAAGAGGTTCAGTGTGGCTGGATTTGTGTTGAGGTCTTTGATCCATTTGGACTTAAGTTTTGTGCATGGTGATAGATATCAATCTATCTGCAATAGTTTGCATATCCGAATCCAGTTGTGCCAGCACCATTTGTTGAAGATTTGTTCTTTTTTCCATTGCATAGATTTAGCTTCTTTGTCAAAAATTAGGTGTTCATAGGTGTGTGGGTTAATATCAACGTTCTCAATTCGATTCCATTGATCAACTTGTCTATTTCTGTGCCAATACCAAGCTGTTTTCAGGTCTATGGCTCTATTATAGAGCTTGAAATCAGGGATGGCGATGCCTCCGGAAGTTTCTTTATTGTACAGGGTTGTTTTGGCTATCCTGGGTTTTTTGTTTCTCAATATAAAGTTGAGTATTGTTCTTTCAAGGTCTGTGAAGAACTGTGTTGGGATTTTGATGGGAATTGCATTGAATCTGTAGATTGCTTTTGGCAAGATTGCCATTTTTACTATGTTGATCCTACCTATCCAAGAGCGTGGGGGATCTTCCCATTTTCTGGTATCTTCTTTAATTTCTTCCTTTAAAGAATAAAATTTCTTGCAATACAGGTCTTTCATTTGTTTGGTTAGCATTACCCCAAGATATTGTATGTTGTTTGTGGCAATTGTAAAGGGTGATGTTTCTCTGAATTCTTTCTTAGCCCTATTATCATCTGTATATAGTAGGGCTAATAACCATGTTCATAGCAGCATTATTTGCAATAGCCAGAATCTGGAAGCATCCTAGATGCCCCTTAAGTGAGGAATGGCTGGAAAAAAATGTGGTACATTTACACAATGGAGCAGTACTCAGCAGAAGAAACAATGGAATCTTGAAATTCACAGGCAAATGGATGGCACTAGAAGAAACCATCCTGAGTGAGTTAACCCAGTCACAAAAAGACAAAAATGGTATGTATTCACTCAAAAATGCATTTTAGGCATAGAGCAAATGAGTACCAGCCTACAATCTACACTACCAGAGAAGCTAGGAAAGGAGGAGGACCCTAGGAGATACATGCATGGTCCCCTCTAGAAGGAAAATGGACAAGATCTCCTGAGTTAATTGGGAGCATGGGGGGAGGGGAGAGGGAGATAGAAGAAAGAGAGGGGAGAACAGGAGGGGAGAGGATGACATGAGAGAGCAGGAAGATTTAGTCAGGGGAAGAATTGAGGAGAGCAAGAAAAGAGATACCACAACAGAGGGAGCCATTATAGGTTTAAAGAGAATTCTGGAACTGGGGAAATGTATAGAGATCTATGAGTTTGACCCCAAATAACAATCTAAGCAGTGGTTGAGAGGCTATCTTAAATGCCCTTCTCCAATAATGAGATTGATAACTACCTTATATGCCATCCTAGAGCCTTCATCCATTAGCTGATGGAAGCAGAGGCAGACACACACAGCTAAACACTGAGCTGATTTGTGGAATCAAGTTGCAGAGAGGGAGGAGTGATGATAAAGGGGATAAGACCAGGCTAGATAAACCCACATGGACAGCTGACCTGAACAAGTGGATTCTCATAAACCCCAGACCGATAGCTGGGAAACCAGCATAGGACTGTTCCAGACATCCTAAATGAGAATGTCAGTTTGGAAGTCTGGGCAATCTATGGGGCCTCTGGTAGTGGATCAGTATTTACCCCTAGAATACAAATGGACTTTGACATGAAGGGGTACTCTCTAGACACACAGGGGAGGGTCTAGGCCCTGCTCCAAATGATATGACAGACTTTGAAAATCCCCCATAGAAGGCTTGCTCTCCCTTGGGGGGCAGAACAGGATTGGCATTGTGGGTGGGGTAGAGGAGGAGGCGAGGGAGAGAGAACTGGGATTGACATGTAAAAGAAGCTTGTCTCTAATAAAAAATAAAGAAAAATCAAATAAACCCAACCCAAGTTAAAAAAACAAAAAACAAACACCAGGAACCATGTGCAAATTTTATTTTTGTGTTTGTAATGCTAGACCTCTCTGGTTTCCTCTGTATCCAGTCTTATGTCCCCCTTTTCATTTCTGACTTTCAATTTGGATATTCTCTCTTTGCCTTTGGCTAGTTTTGATAAAGTTTTGTCTATCTTGTTGATTTTCTCAAAGAACCAACTCTTTGTTTCTTTGCTTCTTTGTATTTTTTTCTTTGTTTCTACTTTATTGATTTCAGCCATCAATTTGGTTATTTGTTGGCATCTACTCCTGGGTGAGTTTGCTCCTTTTTGTTCTAGAGCTTTCAGGAGTGTTGTTAAGTCACTAGTGTGACTATTCTCCAGTTCCTGTATGTAGGCACATAGTGCTATGAACTCTTAGCACTGCTTTCAAAGTGTCCTGTAAGTTTGGGTATGTTGTGCATTCATTTTCATTGAAGTCTATGAAGTCTTTAATTTCTTTCTTTATTTCTTCATTGACCCAGGGGTGATGCAATTGAGCATTGTTCAATTTCCATGAGTTTGTAGGCTTTCTGCAATTTGTGCTGTTGATTTCTTTTACATTATTCCAAATGGAACCTCAATACACAATTATCAAGGGACCAGAAACATCAGCTTCAGTTTCTGAGGAACTGCATGTGTAGAATAATTAAGGAAACTAACAGCCCCACTACACTGAAAAACACATCTTATGATTGCAGTTGATCAAACTATTTCCAGTCTAAACAGTATGCTTTGGAGCTTCAACCATTTGTCATAATTATTTTTAAGCACTTATAAAATCTAGACCTAGATTGAATAAATAGGAATGTGTTTTTCTGAAGACAGATGTTGGTGACAACATGCTCTCCAGTTTGGTCACTGATTCCATTAGCTCTATATTTATCCTGAAGACAGTGAGTGTTGTAAGTGCAATCAAAGATAAATGCACCAAGTCGGAGTCACAGATAATGCCTTTCAAATGGCCTCCACATTTCATGCAGCAGTTAAGTCTTCATCACACATAGTCTTTTCTGCAGCACAACTGGAATACACAGACTCAGCAGGTAGCTAAATAGAAACACCATGTCCCACAAAAGGGTCAGGTTGACAGTCACTTCAAAATGCTCTCTTAATAATGGTTCTCAGAGATAACACATGCAGGTGACATTTGGACTAAAAGAGTTTCTTAAATGATTACTAGGACATAATGCAACTTCCATTAGATCATGCAAATGTTTTGCAATGAGGAACAAGTCCACTGTATTTTTGTTTATGAAGCTGAAAATTAAGAAGCAAAGATTTATGTTTGCCTTATCCTATATACTTCTTTGGATTGTTCACTTTGCATGGACCCTGGCTTCAAAAACACCTATTTTGTTTTCCAGAATCTATCAAATTAATCACGACAGAGCAGAGATGTTATTAATTTTGTGCTGATAGAACAACATAGCTTGCTACATTTTAGTCACAATATATGAAGACTCAGAGCATATTGCTCGAAGTCTCACTAGTAGAGTGGAAACAGACCTGCAGGTACTATCAATTTTATTGTTGACTTAGTAGTGTTTTTAGGCAGGACATGGAGAGCTGGACATTGGCATACAATCTCCATAGAGTCTAAATTATCTTCCTGGTGGTAAGAACCATCTATCAAGAATTATTTCATGCAACAGAAGTGAAATCAATACACTTCAAAAAAATGGATTTTTGATTTGCATTTTCTAGAAAAGAAGCCACTGTAAATTCTGTTCAACTTTGCTGTCACAAATGGTTTTCTAGAAATCAAGGCAAATACTCATCCTACACTTTGTCTGTGAAGTTATTTTTGATCCATTACATTGTCATCAGGTATTTTTATTGCAATATTATTTTCCATAATACCCCATTAACAGAACTATTGCTAATGTTGCAGAACTGGCCTAGCTTTACAATCATTGTCTGCTCTTGCAGAGGATCCAACTTGAGTTCAGTTCCAACACTCTGCCTCATGTAGCTCACAGCTGTCTACGACTCCAGGTCCATGAAATGAACACTCTTTGGCCTCCATGATCATCTACTTTCCAAAGCATGTACCTATACGCAGAAACATACATGAGTAAACATAAAATTCATCTTGTAAAATATTTATTATATTCAATATATTGGGCAAAGAGAGCTTATAGGGAAGAAACACATCCATATAAAATTATCTAACACAGGAAACATTTAGTTTTTCGGTGTTTGAAATTTTAACATGTGTTGCATAAAATCAACAAATATCCCAAATTCCCTTTATTGTTAATAAATTCCTTCTGACCATGTAGTTAGTCTCCTGGGAAAACTGAATTTCTGCCTCAAATGAATACTTTGTTAATTCTTTCTAATATTAAAATAATTGAGAACATAAAATTTGGGTTTAATTATTAAATTACATTAAATAAATATCATATTCTCTTTATGAATAAATATGAGACTAATAATTTCATCTCTAAAGGAGTAAAGATTGAATTTTTGGTGTTTTTTTATCCTAATAAACATGATTGTAGCATTAAGTGTTGGGATTTTTGATGCCCCATGATTCCTCTAATATCTATAAGTGACTTTGAATTAGGCAATATTTAGCTTTTAAATGATAATTTTGTAATTCGTGCTTGGAAGAAACTTCATTATTTTTGTCTTCTAAGTGTCTGAAGTATTATGAAACTTTTAATTTTTAAATTTTAATGTCTGTGTACAGTCTGTGTGTGTGTGTGTGTGTGTGTGTGTGTGTGTGTATGTAAGTGACTGTGGTCCACCCATGTACACCTACAGGTAAAATAACAGCAACCCCCAATGTTACTCTTTTCCTTCCAACTTGTTTGAAAGATGGTTTCCTTCAAGACCATTACTGTTTTGAGATTTTTCTTAGTCAAGACCATAATAAAGGAAATAGTATTAAATTTTCATTTGTGTTTACTTCAACTTAGATTTTAATATGTCTCCCTTTATCTTGGAATTAAAGCTAATGATTTCTCATAATCTGGGTAAATATTTACACGTTCATTACAAAAGAGAGCATATCAATTACACTGTGCCAGTCTTCCTGAGTTTCTCTATTTGAAATGGCATGAACAATGTGTGTGTACACGAATGGACTCTGAGCACACCTTTTGCATTAAAAGCAAAGTGCATGTCTTAATTACAGCATTTGCAATTTGAAAGCATTCCAAAGGCTTCCCCTAGCTTGTTTTACACACTGACCTCAAGCTGTGTGCTATGAAATCAGATTCTTATGCTGAACTTAATGTACTTTATAAACAAAAGGACAAAGGTCAGGTTAGAGGGTGACTTACACAACTGGCCACTGTCTTCACCTAAATGCTTCACTCCAGTTTGGTCCATAAAAGTCTTTCAAGTGATTTTAGTTAATAGTAAGCATTCCAGAACTTATGTTTGTACGATAGTACTTTGTGATTTTTCAGGAAACTGTCACCTTAGTGCATATGCTTATCAGGCCAGACACATCATCACTACCTCATAATACACACTTTATTTTCTTTAAAATAAAACGCACACCATTGATAAATATTAGTAAGCTTGAGCAACAGCACAAGGGTATGCACATGCACAATGAAATAAAAGAAATTTCACCAGCAAATTTATTTTGCTTTCAGATGTTTCAAAATATTAAAACGAGGTAAATGATGTAATCACTTCTTATTCATTCAATACAGTAGTAGCTGTATTTTTGCCAATATTTGTGCAGTAATTTTAAGAATTAAAATTACTGTGATCAAAAATCCAATATGTAATCCATAGCAGATTGGTTTGCATTAAATAAATATTGGTAGTGGTTATTTTTGTATTTATTTGCCATGTCTAAATATTAGCCACTGAAGTTTAGACACTGCCAGTGATAAACTTTGGTGCATGTTTTAACTTTAGATGTTTTGAAACAATATTTTATTTCAACACTGTCAGGAAGTTTCATGAAAGACATTTAAGTTAGAAGATTGGAATATATTTCCCCTAAACACAACTGGAAATTACATCAAAGTCATCCCAGAATAACTTGAAATCTGAAACCTCCTTTATTCTACCTTTCACCTTGAATGTGGAAAGAAAACAGAATTTGAGAGATGACCTTAAAACTGTTTGAGTGTTGGGGTTGGTTAGGCAGGGTCCCCACAGTGAGTGCATTTCCACATCTGCAGATGGGGACATCACTCACACTTCATCAGTGTCTGTATCTACTGAACACATGCTCTATCAAACAACATCCCCACAAGCCCTCTGAATGAAAAAGGAGAACCCACATATTGCTATATCCAAGATAATGATTTTTAGAAACATATATTGTCTGTTACTTCAATACATGGTACTTAAATTGTTTTTGTATAGGTTATAAATAATTTATAACATCATGAAATAGGGAGTTAAGCTATAGAATAATCTATGAATTAATTTGTCCTCTATGAATAACACAAGTTATTGTAGATTTATTCTTCATGTCTACACACTGTTTTGAAAATGCTTTGCAAAGTGATTCGACGCTCTTATTCCATTCATTTGCATGCTGCTTAGTATTTTCATTTTAATTCATCCTTCATAAAATTCACATTAAAGTATTTATTTTATAAATACAACCTATGTTCTCCTACCTATGCACGTAGAAGAACAAAACGACTGTTTCTTACCAGCACATGGATTTTCTATGTGGAGACCAGGAACTTTGGTTATTTCTATGTTGTTGCTCTATTGTTCTGAAAGTAGATGCAAACAGAAGGAATGTCATGCTGAAGACAATTATACTTTAAAGAGAAAGACATTTTCACTCAGATCACATTGGCAAAGTGTCACCGAACTTACCATGCTGCCAAGAGGAAGAAGAATGCCACCAGCAATGACCATCAAAGTTAATACAAAGGTTGGGAATCCTGTATTTCTGAAATGACCGAAATGCTGCTCTCTCAAGGGTTATCTGAATCAATCATTATTTTCAGCTACAATTAAAATTAAGTTCAACAAAAGCCAAGATATACATAATAAATAATATATACATAATGTGCATTTATTTTTTATTAGTGTATCGATCTACTGAGAACATGCTCTCTCCCTTCCTTATGTGGATCCTGAAGATTGAATCCAGGTCCCCAGTCTGGGTGGAAAGTGCCCGAACCCAGTGATTGTCTCACTGTTCCCATTTTCTAATTGATCTGCCATATTTTCATAGAATGTGTGCTCTCAATGTTATATATCTATTCTTTATATAAAGACATTTTGTTGGTGGCATTCAGAACAGTGGCTATGCCAGATATATTTGTAGCATGGAAACTGGACAGCAACAAACATTGTGATCAGATTATTTTATTTTTGGAGATCCACTTATTAATGACTATCCAGAACACCAGAAATAATAATAATAATAGTAATAAATTTCTGTCAATGTTCATGCTGCCTATTTGCACATTGGAATTTACCTATTCTATTTAATCTCTCCATATATAAGTAGGGTCCCAAAAGCCAGTTAAAAAAACAAACAAACAACAACAACAACAAAAAAAAAAAACTGGAGACAGCTCCTGTTCACAGTTAGGGTTCTCATAAGGGGACAATGTTAAAACTGTAAAATATATACAGAGTACCTAGATGAGTCTCATACAGGCTCACTGGTTGTCAGTTCAGTCTCTGTGAGCCCTGATGAACCCAGGTTAACTGATTGTGTGAACCTTCCTGTGGTGTCCTTGACCCTTCTGGCTCCTATAGTCCTTTCTCCTCCTCCTCTTCCTCTGCAGGATTCCTGAACACTGCCAAATGTTTGGCTGTGGGTCTCTGCAATCTGGTCATAGGAGACAGCCAGTTCAGGCAAATTATCCACTATTGATTATATATCATATATAATTTTATGATGTGAAATTTATCATGAAATTATGTAATAAATTTTTTCTAATATGCATTTATACAAGTAATTTTATAAAATTATAAAATTTTTGTATTAAATAACACGAAATATACTTAATATATTTTGACAAGTAGATATATATAATTTATTTCTAATGCATACATTACTAAATATACATTTCATAAACTATATCTGAATATACATGTCTATATTTTAATATTGCTATTTCTGAATTTGGAACAATCAACATTACAATGCGCACATTATTTTAAGTGCTTAATACGTTTTTTTCTATTTGGTCATAATTGCACCTTTAAGTCCATTGGGAATAATGAGAAATTGGAGTAAAGCAAAAGCATGAATTCAAAAAAATGTCCCAGTATCTCAAAAAGGAGAAGTGAGTTAAGCAGTTGAAAGACAAGTGTGCCCATTACTTCTTTATATTTTCAGTAAACAATTCCTTCACAGGTTGGAACTCCCAAACATTTTACAGGAGGAACAGAAACTACTAGAAGTGAATCAAAATAAATCACATCTATATACCCAGGTTTGAGAGTGGAGTTCTCCTTGATAAGAGAACCTTTCATAATTTCTTGATGGAAACTGTGAATCTGGTAGTAGTAGAGTCAGATAAGGTCATCAACTAAATGGAAACACACATATAGCGAGGAAATAACTAAGCTAACAATTGTTTGGAATAATGTTTTTTTTTAATTTATCACTGAGTAAAAATGAAAATGTGCAATTTTTGTGAAGAAATGAGGCAAGAGTATGTCATATAGTCATAGGGAGCTTGTAGTCACACTGCCTTGGTAGACAAAACAGTGCTACATTATCGATAGTGTCTTGACTGATATTGTCACTGTCAACTGCAAAGCTTACAAACAAAAATTCACTGCCCACAGACTTGGAGGCTGGTAATGTAATTTCAAGTTGCTGGTGTATGTAGTATTTTGTGAGAGACACTTGCTCACTCATAGATGGATGCGTCATGTTAATATCTCATGTAATGGGAGCAGCACGCGGAGCAGGAAGTCACTCAACTCCCCCTCACAAAAACTAACAACTCAGATATTTGTAGCTTTTGACCTACCCATCTTTCAAAGGTGTCTTGTGGACTGCTTTGATAATAAGGTTTAGAACTTCAACCTAGGACCTTTGGGGGAGACAGACATCCAGACTACAACCATACAAGTTGTAGCCTTTGGAAGCTGTAACCATGACACATTTTATAGAAAATGAAACCTCAAAGACATAGTGATTTGAAAATGATAAAATGGGGTTATTGTCTTGTATTGTGGTCACAGTGTCCTAAAAGAGAGGATAGAAAGAAAAGAGTTTTAATGCCCTCATTTGATCATGGATAATGACATTTCAGAGGGCAGATTCTATGCTGCTGGCCGTAAATGTCAGAAGGGGGTCAAGTATCAGTGTGACAGGGAAGTGTTTGTGAGAGATATTTAATTTATAACCTCCTCAAAGAATACATTTAATTCAATTCACTCTAGGTGTGTCATTCAGATCTCTATAAGAACATATTTGTGTTGTTTTAACACATCAAGCTCTCTATTTCATCAGTAAATGATGAAAATACAATTATAAATCAAATGATGAGTAGTAAAATGGGGCCAATGTTTCAGTTGCTCATTAGGAAAATATTTGTTGAACACATTATTCTAATTATTGACCATCAATGAAACAGATAATGAACATCTGGTTATAAGGGTTTGATAACAAACAAAACATCACCAAGTATTGTGAGATGTATGGTGGATTCAGAGTGTCAGGAAAAGGTCATTTATCTGCAGATGGGTGATTTTCTCTGTAGAGATACTGAGTCTTGAGATGTATACAAGAACCGTGTAAAATAGTGCTTCTCAACCTTCCTAACATCCTTTATAACAGTTCCTCATGTTGTTGTGACTCCCAACCATAAAATTATTTTCACAGTTCTTCATAACTGTAAATTTGCTACTGCTATGAATTGTAATGTAAACATCTGTCTTTTCTAATGGTCTTATGTCACCCATGTAAAAGGGTCATATGTCCCCTAAAGGGGTCGAAATCAATGGGTTAATTATTGCTAATGTAAGGGCAGAGTATTACAGGGTAAGCAAATAGTGTGAAGAGTCCAAGAATAAATACATCATCATAACGTACACCAAATGAGCAGATTGCAATTTCTTGAGTGTAAATTACCTTATGGCCAGTAACCTAAGGTAAGACCAAAGAACATGATGTCAATGTTTGTATTTTGTCTGTTTTGTGTTAGAGACATGAGAATTTAGTCAACTATTTACAAGAGTGAAGAATAAAATTTGGCTTTTGTACCAGAAAGAGGATAGTGTCAGTAATGCTAGAATCAGGAAGCCAACTTCAAAGTTACAGTAGTTGGGCTACTCAGGCATGATAATGGTATGCACTAAAGCAGTGATGATAAAGACTTCGAAAAGGGACAGCTGTGGGAATGAATAGGGAAGATTGAAAGATAGTGATAAATTGGAAGTGATGAATGGTAGAACATAATGCTGTGTGCAGAGTGTGGAAATAATTTCAAAAGTCGTTACAAATGATTTTTACCACAGTTTAGAAGTCACTTCAAAATGTAATGAATCCAATCTTGGTTTTATTTAGTTACATCGAAGTGTACTTGTTATGCAATAAAGTAAACAAATTTATTCTATATCATATAATTGGCTTAAATAAGGCATACACTGGAATAAGCCCATCACCACAATCAAGGTAGTAGATACCTCCAATATTTCTAACAGTTCTGTCTTTTCTTATTTGTTTTTTTTTCCTTGCTTGTTCATTTCTGCGGTAAAAACTTTAAATTCATAATATGGTAGTACACACTAGAAACATTGACTTAATAAGCACTGTGTCATAGAATTGATCTTTATAATTAAGGAATTTATTGTGTTGTGCTACATTTGAACCATTCATTGCATCTAAATGTAAATTCTTGATGAGTACTTACGTGTTTGAGTCCAAACATTTATGAATATATCATGAATGTTATGGATAGAAATTTGTTATGAAAGTAAATTTTGGTACTATTTTTAAACTGGAGTTTTGTGAAGAGATTCAGAAAAGAAAACAAAGTATAGACATCTCTACAGTCATCACATGAAGAAATGTTAGAATGCACAGGAAAGAAAATGTCCAGAAGGAGGAGTGTACTGAAACATAAAAGATATGAAGAATTGCACTATGTAATGAATAATGAAAGGGGAGAAGAGGAGGGGTGAGGAGGACATGATGGGACAGGGAGGTTGAGTTGGGGGAAGAACAGAAGACAGCAAGATAAGAGATAATATAATAGAGGGAGACATTATAGGTTTAAATAAATCAGGCACTAGGGAAATGTCCAGAGATCTATGAGTTTGACTCCAACTAACAATCTAATCAGTGGTTAAGAGGCTACCTTAAATATTCTTCCCCTATAATGAGGTTGATAATTATGTTAAATGACATCCTAGAGCCTTCATGCAGTAGCTGATGGAAGTAGAAGCAGACACCCACAGCTAAACCTTGAACTGAACTGGAATACAGATGCAGAGAAGGATAAGTGGAGAGAAAAGGGGTCCAGACCAGGCTGGTGAAACCCACAGAAACAGCTGATCTGAACAAGGGAGAGCTCTTGGTCTCCAGACTGATAGTTGGGAAACCAGCATGAGACTGATCCAGACCCCCTGAATGTGGGTGTCAGTGAGGAGACCTTGGAAATCTATGGGGCTCCTTGTAGTGCATCAGTACTTATCCCTAGCATAGGAATGGACTTTGGGAACCCATCCCACATCGAGGGATACTCCCTGAGACTAGACACTAGGCCCTATCCCAAAGGATATGACAGACTCTGAAGAACCCCTACAGAAGGTCTCACCCTCTCTGGGGAGCAGAAAGGGTTTGGGATAGGTAGGGTGTTACAGGGGAGGAGGGGAGGGAGAGGGAACTGGGATTGACATGTAAAATAATCTTTCTAATTCAAATAAAAATAATTATAAAAATAAATAAAATACAAAGATGATGATTTTACTTGTAAAGTTTTTTGTAGATGAGAATTCAAGAGTCAGTTGCTTTTAAAATAAAGTTTTTTTATCACATTGTAACAAAAAAAAGAATAATGAAAGGTGTGAAGTTGTATCAGTAGCAAATGAATACATTCTGAGGCCATGGATGGTTTATATTGCTGTGAAGAGACACCATGACCATGGCAATTCTTATAAAAGAAAGCATTTAATTATGTGTGAGCTTCAGTTTCATAGGTTTAGTCCATTATCATCAGGGAGGGAAGCATGGAAGCATGCAGGAAAACATGGTGCAGGAGAAGAAGCTAAGAGTTCTACATCTCGATCCACAGGCAACAGGAAGTGAACTGTGACACTAGACATAGCTTGAGCATAGGAGACCTCAAAACCTGTCCCACAGTGACAAAAATTCATCCAAACAGGTTATACCTTCTCCAACAAAGCCATATCTCCTAATAGTGTCATTCTCTATGATTTTATGTGGGTCAATTACATTCAATCTACCTCACAAATCCTTATGCTTATTTTGATATAATCATGATTCATATGGCCAATGCATGAACAGTAGGCCAGAAAGGTAATCTGCTCCTCAGAAATATGATGAAAGAGGAAAGAATTTGGTCAGAGTTGATCATGAGAAGCATTATCAAGGCATTTTGCTCCCTTTAATTGTGTTTAATGATGGGAATACATAAAAAGACTAATATAAAATGATTAGCAGTATAAAGAAATCAGAAGCAGGAAGAAAATTAATTCCTTAGAAGAGGAAGAGGAAGGAAAAGTAGACATGGCAATACTAATATTGGCATGGTGAGAGTGACTTCACCATTTGAAAATGGAGGCAAGGAGAAGCTTATGGGTAGTGGCCAGAAGCAAAGTTCATCAATTTTCTCTGAAGAAGAAGAAGAATGCTCATCTCTGTTAACAAAAGTTATAGACAAAGCAAGAACTTCACTGAGGACAAAGGAAGATTTAAGGTTAGTGACAAGGGGATTACCCAATGACAATAGTATCTTATGTGGCTGTAGTTAAAAACGGGGTTGGTGCATCAATGGATAGAGTTGAGGGAGACATATGATAATTTAATTGTTCAGGAAAAGTAAGAGGCAGCTGCTCAGATTGGTTCAAGGTTCTGTAGAACTGCCAGTACCAGGATGAAATTCCACTGTATGTCATGTGTACATAGAACTACATTGAAAAAAAAAAACTACTAAAATCAAGAGTACAGAGGAAGGGGAAAGTGTGAAATTTTGATTTTGGTTAGGATATATTTTATTATATATATATATATGTCTATATATATATATATATATATATATATATATAATATATATGTCTACAGCTCATTTCTGGAGACATGAAGCTGTTGGAGGCAAACATTAACATATAAGAAGATCTCTTCAATTCCAGGGAGTCCATGCTAGTCCTATTACTAGAAGCAAGCATTTAAATATGATCCTGTATGGATCAGGTACATTTCTATGTAGTGTATTTATATGTTAATTTTACAATTGAAACTCTCAAGCTCTTTAGGCAAAATTAGTAATCTGTGCGTGTTTTGTTGCCAATATTACTTAACAGAGTACCATAACGATAGTGGAGGTTTGATAACTATGCTCTCAACTATGTCCTATACTTTGTTTACTGTAATAGTGTGTGCATGGAGAACATAGTAAAATCAATTCAGTTAAAGAGCACTCCGTATTTCATAGGTTGAGGAATAAGGGCAAATAAACCCACTGGCACTCAAACACATATGAGAAAAAATATTTTGTATAAAAGTATCTTTGGTGAACTATATAGGCATATGACTTCATCCTATCTATGAGGGACACATTTGTTTACTATTCCTTGGCTAACTACTGTCCATTATTCAAAATGCAGCATACCGTCTGTTCCAAAAGTCTGAATCCCAGAGAACAGCTTGAAATGTAAGTGCACTTTAGAATATAAACAGTATTTTAAAAAATATGATTTCTTTCATCTCTTCCTGTAATGCATACAAATGTTTCTTCAGTTTTATTGAAGAAACTGCTCTGACTTTTTGCAATATAGACTGTTTTTCCTTAAGGCCACTGACTGAAAGAAATGTTATGAATATTTTATAGCTTTACTTTGTAGTGCATTAATGCAGTGCTTTTGTATCAATTGAGTTGTGTTAATATATTTTTACAGTTATTTAAATATCTTCTTATCCAGGTTTTTTCAAATTCACTTACCCTTGACACCAGTTCATTTTCCGAGTTCTGTTTTACAATCATTTTCATGATTCTTGTCTAAATTAAAGGCTTTAAAAATTTCAAGATTAATTTTTTCTTTATTTTATGACATTTTTATACATGCATACAATGAAATATGATCATATCTACTCATCATTCTTACTCTCCAAACCATCCTCTCTCCTTCCTAACAAGACCCCATCCAAAATTCATGTCTTTACATTTTTGGCAACTCTCTAAGTATAGTTAGTTATGCCTATGTGTGCTAGCTATTCACTGCAGTGTGGGAAATCTTGAATCAAAAGTGAAAGCCAGGAAACAGAAAAAGGGTCTTTGGGGTAGAGGCATGTTAGGGAGTAGCTAGAGTAGATTATAGGTGAAATAAAAATAGTGAAATACAAATTGGTGGCAGAAAGGCATAAGCAGGGAAGGGCATGGGGTGTAAGGGAATCTGGAGGTAAAGGGGAGGACCATCCCAATGAAACGGGTATGAAAATTAATACGGAAGCCTATTATCTCACTATCCAGCTTTGCAAAGGAAGATGGAAGCATGGCAAAGGCATTTAAAGCAGAAGTGATCTGGCAATACTGAGGGTTAAAGAACTAAGCATGTCTGTAGGTAGAGGAATGGAGGGGGAAAGGTGTCATTGGATATGTTTGGAAATGTCTTGAGGGCCTCATTTTCCCTTTATAGAGCAACATATGGTAAAGACAAGGAGCATATAGCTTGTATCTGTTTTAGCAAAAGTGATATTGCCATTACTCTGAGAAAATATTCCCATACATATTCTAAAATTAAATATTCCAAACACTTGTTTATTCTTGAACTAAAGTATTTCTTGTCAAATGTTTATATGCGTTGGATTAGTTTATAGCCAATAAGACGAATCTCCTTAATTAAACAATTCATCAGAACCTTCAAGTGCTGAGGAGAGCCATTTTCTTTCTCACACTTCACCTGTGGTTATCAAACATTAAGTACACCAATTGTGTACTGAGGCACAGCTTCTCATGGCTATGTTTTTGAAAAGTGTCTACCAATTTACATCTCACCATGCTTCCGAAGCAGTTCACTTTCAAAGAAAGGTTGGTACATGTGGTTCTGATGAGATTTCACACAAATGTAAGAATCACACCGTATAATAAGCCAGAATGTTAGGACATGTAATTTTTAAATACGTAATTTTATTGAATAGATACTTAATGAGTACTATTCTCTAGAATAAATACTTTTCCTGTGTGGCTACATAAAATGGGGATGGAAAGGACAATTTGAATATGAATACTTTCTCTATTTTCTTGGTAATTGATAATCAATGCCCTCAAATCTATCTTTTGTGTTTTCCAGATACCATGCACTCATCTTTTCAAATTGTCCTTTTCCTGTCTACTGAGAGTAGTGGAGTATCTGTCTGATTGTATTTAATTAATTTAAAACTCTTTGTTCGTTCTCTACATAATTATTTCCATCAACATTTCTTAATTTATATTCAGGAGATGAGAGAGGAATATAATTTTCATATGCTTGATTTCCTGCATTTGATTTAGAAAGAAACAATGAAATTTATTCTTCACTGATTTTTCAAATGTGCTGCTCCAGCTGTGGTTATTTCAGAAGATGACTGTGTTTCTAGGGGAATAAAGGACAGTTATTCTGTATTTCACTGATCCAAAGGGCTTATCTCTAGATAACTCAATAGCTATATAAAAGTAAAAGAACAGTCCCATATCTCACTGACTTGATCTGGGTAAGTAAATACAAAATTGTATATAGAACTCTTCTATATTTAGAAATGGAATATTGAGCACCTATGTTTATGTTAATATTTCATATATAATTTTTATGAATTAAGAAAAAGACTTTTAATTAATTAACCTGGAGAAATTTTAGCCTGGCCTAGAAAAGCCCACTAAATATAAGTAACTATTATCTTGCATGAAACATGGCTACTCACTAGATATTCTGAGTAGCAGCCCAATGCTATCCAGGTCCTAACATCTGGACCCTATTGAAGCATGAATCTAATTAATCTTAATCAATAAAAACCAGCAGTCAGCTCTGCGAGTAAAAACCTAGAAGATTAGAAGATCAGAGAACCTGTCAATTGCTTCCTACCTGTCACCTTCCCCCCTCAAAAGAGGTTTGAGATCCTGTCTGCATCCCACCTTACCACTTCCTCTCTCTGCCTCCTGAGTGCTGGGATTAACAACTTGAACCACCACTAATGAGGTTTACAAAGTAGAATCAGAAATAGATTGATAACAGGTAGTTTATTGAGAAATAGTACTCACCCAAGGGAGCCAGTGACCAGGTTTGCACGGGAGCAGGAGGACCCACAAGATGCTTCCTAGTGAGCTCAGCCAGGCGAAAGAGAGAAAAGGGCCCACATGCATGCCTCCCTCCTACTTAAACCCTTGTTACATCACTCTGACCATGCCCAAATGCGCCTGATCAGCAGTACCTCATAATCAGGATTTCTCCCTACATACCACCATCTGGCTTCTGTGGTTAACTAGTGATCACAGGGTGATCACAGTTAGTAAAATGTGAGATAACAGAAGCAAGAAGCTGGTCATAAAGGCAAATGAGCATCCAGGACTGAGAAGTATGAATGGCTGGACCTTCAGAAGAATAAACTTTGTTGCCTGCCTTCTTGGCTATCTTGTCATCATTTGCCATTGAGAGTGGTGATGGGGCAGTGGGTGTGGTAACTACTCCTCAGAAACTCATGATAATTAATCTATGTGGTTTTAAGTTATTAATTTTTTGGTTTGTTATACCAATCACAATAACTCTTGGGAAATTATTAATGGCAAATTAAAATATATATGTCTTTAGATAAAAGATTAATTTGATTTTAACTTACAGAAAAAGTATATAGAAATACAACAAATTTACTTGCAAGAATACATTAATAATCACTTATTAAAACTGAAATTTTGAAACCTATACTTTTCATAGCCAACTATATTTAAAATATGATTTCCAACATGGACTTGAAAAAAATAACTAGCAACCAAAGCAAACCAACTGTCATTAATTAATGCAGCCCATGCTATATATTTCTTGTACATTAAGTCATATTTAAAATGTGTATTTGTAAGCATGAAAGAAAGGGAGAGATGTGGAAGGGATTGTAGTGAGTGACCTCTATGAAATTAAAAGAGAGAGAGTGAGACATGAAAGACATCTATAATTTCTGGCTCCTGACTTGGGAAATTGAAAAATAGGACAGCCACTTGTTTTCTCAATAAAAGGCAATGTTAAATTAATGATTCTGTCATCCTATGAGAGGACTGGAAATATTCAAGCAATTATACCAATTTGAGATTTATGGAATTCTTAATAGTTTTTTTTTCATATATTAACTAAGCATTTGCCTAGTGTGGTAGTTTGAATGCAATTGGTCCAAATAAGTTCATAGGGAATGGGACTATTAGGAATGGTGGCTTTGTTGGAGTGGGTATGCTTTGTTGGAGGAAATGTGTCAATGGGAGGTAGGCTTTCACGTCTCACATATGCTCAAGCCATGCCCACTGACTCAGACTACTTCCTGTTGCCTGTGGATCAAGATGTAGGAGATGTAGGAATCTCAGCTCCTTTTCCAGTATCATGCCTGCCACATGTCTGAACATGATGATAATGAACTGAATTTTTGAACTATAATCCACCCAATTAAATGTTTTCCTTTATAATAGTTGCTGGGGTTGTGGTGCCTCTTCACAGCAACTGAAACCATAAGTAAGACACCTGGGTTAGTCAAACTCTGTTATAAAACATTTTAGCAAACTTAATGGAAAGTAGATCATACAAATCTGTTCTCGAATCATAAATGAACTAAATTAGAACTCAACATCAAGGAAGCTAATCGAAAATATAACAATTTAAATTTCTAAGCAACACATTATAAATTATCCAGAGTCAAAGCAAATCTTAGATGAAATTCAAGAATACTTAAAATAAATGGAAAAAACTGAATCAAAACATGTAGAAATATGCTGTATCGATGGGAAATTAAAATACTGATCACCCGTTAGAAAGTGGGAAGTTACCAAAACAATGACTGCAGAGTGGCCGAGAAGAATCAACTGCAGTCAAAGCAGACAGGAAAAGGAAAATAATACAATCAGAAACTAATGGAACTCTGCATCTGCTTCCATCAGTCACTGGATAGAAGTTATATGATGACAATAGGGTAGTCAACAATGTGATTACAGGACAAGGCCTGTTTAGGCACCTTCTTCACTATTACTAGGGGTCTTAGCTGGGGGGGCTCATCCTTGTGGTAGGAATTTTCCTAGTATCAGGTTTCTCCCTAGCCCTGTAATGGCTCCCTCTTTGAAGATATCTCTTTCCTTGTTCTCCCAATCATCCCTCCCCCAACTTGATCATCCTGTTTGTTCATGTTTTCACCCCTATCCCTTCTAATTCACTGACCCTCCCCACCTCAGTTTACCCAGGAGATCTGCAGCCTGGTCTGTTTGTGGGACTCCTGGTAGGATCTATCCCTAGTGCATGAGCTGGCTTTTTGAAGCCCATTCTATATGGTGGGATGCATTGCTCAGCCTTGATGGGGTGGGGGTGGGGATTGGTCCTGCCTAAGTTGAATATGCCAGGCTTTGTGGACTCCACCTTTTGGGGAATGGATGGGAGTGTGTTGGGGGAGGTAGGGGAGAGGGGGAGGAGGGACGAGAGGGGTAGCTCTGATTGGTATGTAAAATGAATGAAAGAAAAGAAACTAATAGAAGAGAAACAGTTAAGTGTCAGAAATCCTAAAATCCAAAGGCTGGTTTCCTCAAATTGAGCCATTCTTTGGGAGATGTGGATTATAAAATTCTTTCAGGAACATCAGATGACCAGACTTGAAGCAGCATTTCACAGCAAGTGCTTTTGTGTTTAAAACTCCTCCACAATGCTGACTCCAGTCCCAAAAGATTTGAGAAGTGAATCCTGTCATTTGTAAAAGGAAGGCATTTGAGCATTCAGTTCTCTCTCTCTGTGTGTGTGTGTGTGTGTGTGTGTGTGTGTGTGTGTGTGAGAGAGAGAGAGAGAGAGAGAGAGAGAGAGAGAGAGAGAGAGAGGGGGGGGTACTGCAGGTATATGAGTGTGAGTGTGGGGGTGGGCAATGTGTATGTGTGTGCATGCATGTATGCAAATGCTGATGGAGGAAGGACAACTTGAGTGTCATTTCTCAGGTGTCATCCACTTTGACTTTGAAACTGGTCTCTTATTGCCCTGTAGCTCACTGATGAGGCTAGATTGACTGGCTAGCAAATCTCAGTCAGTGCTCTTGACTGAGTCTACCTACCTAGTTCTGGAATTAAAAGCATGCAATGTCTTGCTTGGCTTTTATATATGGGTTCTAAGGATTAAACTCTAGACTTTGTGTTTGCAACTCAAAGCACTTTACTAGAGGAGCTACCAATCTGTTGTATAATTTTCTTCAGGAATCAGAAAGAAACTAAAGATTTTTTTCAACTCAGTTTATATCAATGGTAACTGTTGTTGTTTTTGTTTTTAAATCTGAACAATGGCTTTGCAAATATGGAAAATTCCACAATTGATACTTTTGGACACATGTCTTTAAAAAACACACCTACAAGAACATTAACTAATGTAATCCAGCAATATGTAAAAGAATAATTCATGATAAGCACAATTAATCTTTCAACTTGTGAAAGTAAATCAATATAAATTTTAAGAAAAACCCATTCATGTCAATAGATTGTGAAAAGTGTTTAGCACCGTGCACCATTGTTTCATGACTAAGAATATTACTTCAAGCTAGGAGTAAAAGAACATCATTCTTCTGAAAATATAACCTAAAACAAAGAAGCAATTAAGACATTTAAAAATATAAATATACAATAATAAAATATATAAAAAGGCAGTGAGAACCAATGTTTACAGGCAACTAACCTAACTAAATAACTTAACTAACTTACCAAACTAATCAAACTAACCTAGCTAACTAACCTAGCAACTAACTAACCTAACAAACCTAACCTACTAACCTAACTAACAACTAAGTAATCACACTAACAACTAAATAACTAACCTAACTAACAAACTCACTAACTAACTAACTAACTAACTAACTAACTAACTAACTAACTAACTAACTAATGGAATAAGTGTATCTTTGCTATACAGAAGAAATCAAATTAATATAAATGTTGAAGGAAAAATAAAAGTATACAATCACTGTTAGGACATTACAATAATAATTGTCACAGACAAGTTTAATGAAGGGTAGTGGATCAGTGTACAAAATTTTTAAGAAGCAGTATATCTGTGTAGATTTACAGTAGTATATGCTAAATATTGAGGAAATACTGAAGAAAAATTAGGACCCATGTAGGGAATAATTCAAGCAGACTCCATCTTAAGCAGATGTTCAAGGTTAGTAGAATCTCTTAGCCCTGCTTAATGAACTGTGGTAGACAGTAATGAGTACCTCTGTTATTCATCAGGATATATCAAAGAAGGCCACATAGAGGAACACTTGGTAAACTGGTCCAGGAAAGACAAGGACATCTAGAAGCATTTGCACAAATTGGGAGAGACTGAGGGGAAAAGAAGGAAATACAGATGACTTCTTAGATATCTTGGCATACAAAAGAACAAACAAACAAACATTGGGGAAAAATTAAACCTAATAAGATTGGAATAAAATTTAGTTTCTCATCATCTACATCAAACACATCTTGTTAGATTTCTGTTTTATGATAACATAAAATATTAACATATAGTTAACATATAGGCAAGCCAGGTGGAAGACATTTGGGGATTTTATTTATATGTAACACTAGGGTATTTTGAAATTGTTTCAAAACAAAAAGAAAAAAATGACAATGAACAGAACTGGATTCCTTCTAAAAAATTGAACTGACTTCATTACATCTACATAGGTGGCCCCTTTGAGGAGATGCAACTACTTGGCAAGACTTGAGACTTATTGGGTATTTATCTTAAAACCAAGTCCTTTAAAGCTATTTTCTTTGTATGTTTGAAGAAAAGAAAGATAAAAAGAACAATATGCCTCACAGATGATACTGTTAAACTTTAAAATTGGATTCATTGTGACAGTCACTCAAGGAGTTACTGTCTGTGGTAGCTCAGCTATGATTTCACAAGCAAAGGAACATGGAGGCTAGGGCACAGCAGACCAAACTGTTCACCTAGTGATACCTAGAGGGAAGAGAAGTGCCAACACACAATAGATACTTCAAAGGCACATGTACAGTGACCAGTCTTTTTCAAACAACACAGCTTGGGACCACACCTTCAACACAAGCCTAGAGGGTCTATTTTTTCAAGGGATTCAAAGAACCAGTGGCACTCACCTCACTGGGAGGTAGAGGCAGGAGGATCAGGAGTTAGCTCTGTTACATGTAGCACTTGAGAGCAGCCTGGGATTCTTGAGTTCTGGTAACTGTTGGGAGTTGTATGAGATATCTTTTAAAATAAGACAACTTCTGTATTCTTTTTGAGGTTAAAATAATAAATAGTTATTGTATAATGATGTAAAGTTTTGGATATAATGAATAAAGCATCTTATTTGAAAAATTTGTATAATGAAACATCATACAAAGCCTCCTTGAGTTAAATCTTTCTGATTTAGACCTAACTATCCTAACAGAAAACTGTCTTAATTCTGTAGATACTCATTTCTTTACTTCCTTTATGTCAATTACATAGATATGCCCTTTAGTATAATATTTTGATGAACTCATAGTGTTTACAACTTAACTGGAAACATCATAAAATCAAAGGTTTTATTTGTATTTTACTCTCTGTATCCTTGTTTTTGTTCTTCTCTTTTTATTTTTCCCAATGGAAGCCTAACAAAGTAATTCATAGTATGCAATACTTTTATGGAGTTAATTACATCACATAACTTGAAGACAGTAGATTCTGCACCAAAAAGTCATATAGTCTCAATGCCCATGTCTACTATTCACTCTGGTTTTGTAGTTGTTTTGTGTGTCATAAAAAAACTCTTCATATTTTGTATGCTCTAAAACTCTTTAATGGTTCTATTGTATAACCTAATTCCATAAAAGGTATAGTTTATTGAGGGAATAGAAAATGTGTCTCTGTGTTTACATATATGTTGATATATATTCAATTGTATATTCATTAAGCCTACTGAAATTGGTATATGCTTGGCTGGAGAGATGATGGGACACTGGTTTGGAGCACATAACTGTCTTGGTGAGTAACTGAGCTTGATTCCAACTAATTGCACCAGGTGGGTTCATGACTGCCTGGGGCTTTAGCTCAAGAAAATCTGATGCAAGCTTCTAGAGTTAGAGAATACATACACTCGTGTGTGTATACCCACAAACCTGCACACGCACGCAAACACACACACACACACACACACACACACAATTTAAAATTTAAAGTTAAAAATCTGTTGTATCCAATTTCTGCTTCATTTCTTTATTTGATTCTAATGTACTTTTTATTTTTGCCTTTCATTTTCATTTTTACCTGTTGTTGTTGTTGATGGTATGATTTACCCCAAAGCCTTTTGAGATGAGGAAGAGGGCTAATGAGAATGAATAGGAACTCATATGACTAAGAGTTAGAGGCAGTTGTTGAGTTTGAATGCTTTAAAACAGAAATTAAGAGTTAGGTTGCTGTAACAAGAAATTTTAGTCTTTTTACTTTTTGGCCTTTTGAGGGGACCAGCCATCCAGACCCAAATAGCTCGTACAAGTAGGCTTATTTGTTTTATAAATATCTGGCCTTAGCTTGGCTTGTTTCTAGACAACTTGTTTGTGTTTTTGTTTTTCATTTATCTTAAATTAGCGCATCTATTTTCCCTATGAAATTTTATTTATTATTATTTATTTATTTAGCTCCTGTATATCTTTCTTTCTTACTCTATGGATGACTGGGTGGCTGGCCCCTGATGCCCTCCTCCCCTTGTTCTCTCATTGCTGCTTCTCCTCATACTCATTTTTTCTTCTTCTATTTATACTTTCTGCCTGCCAGCCCCACCGATTGTTGCTCCTGCCTTGATATTGGCCATTCAGCTCTTTACTGGGGCCACTAAATATTTTAGACAGGCACAGTGACACAGCTTCACAGAGTTAAATAAAGGCAGCATAAAGAAAAGTCATACATCTCAAAATAATATTTCCCAACAAGTTGCATTTTAAAAATGTCTCATGTACAGTATACCTACTATAGCAGGAGGAGAAAGCTTAAAGAAAGATCAAAATTTTTTGGCTAAAGAAAAAAATTGACTGCTAAGGAGTCATGTTAATGAACACATTAACCACCACCCATTTTTTTTTTTTTTGCTTTAACTGAGAAAGGCAATCTCAAGTTCAATCAAGAATGGAAAAGTGGTCTCCTTGTAAGATCAGCTTCTCCTGTTGTATAAAGGTCAACTGTATCTGCCCTTTTGAAAAGCACTTAAAGACCCTGGGAGGCCATCATGTCTCAAGGCTGGCCTTCCTGCTCTGCTTCTAAATAAATCATCTTATTAAGAAGTCAAGCAAGCAAGTAAGGAGTTTTGATGTCAGTGAAGTAAAGATGATTAGAACTCTGTGAGAAAAGTGGTTGGGTCATTTCTAATGTGCTATGAGAAATACCCAGGACTATGCTCTTTAATTTTTAAACACCATATTATAAAAATATCTTTTTTTCTATTCTCTTTCTTTTTGTAACCATGCCACAGAAAAGGTTCCATCAGATCACACATGCTCAGGGCAGCAGAATTCATTTACGATTGCTTGAATGGTTTCACATAGATGATAGATTTCTGATGTGATTACATATGAAAAGGCAGAGGTGGTTATATAATTCACATGCTTGTGAATTAAGTGGGATCCATCATAATTAGATAATAGTGTAGTTGTTAAACATCTTTGTTATAAATAATTTTAGATTTTCACATGAAAAGTTAAAAGATAAAAATGTCCAGGTTTCTTATGAGCCATTTCATTTTATATCCTAACAGTCAACAATACTGTATAATTGTACCAAAGAAATTTCTTGACACATATGTAACAGACTTGAATTTCCTACAAATCATGTAAAATTTATTTAAAAATATCATATTGTTATAGGAGTTGTATTTAGCAGGAGACAACTACAAACAAGACTTTTCAACACTTACACAGTTTTCTAAGCTGTGCTGCTGTGCTGACACTGGAGTGGAGGAGCTGTTGACCACTGTGTCTGAAATAGTTATCATTTTTCACTGTACACATTCAAGTGAGAACTGCAGAGGCTACCAGTACTGATCAGAAGGTAGCTGGATTTCCACAGCAGTTTAATGTCCTACTTTTAAATCATTGTTGTCTCTGTGATTCTCTTCACTCCGGATTCCACAGAGACTGTAGGCCTCTTCACTTGCTGTCAACTTCACATCACGCTGTGGTAATTTTTAGATACTATTAACCATGTCTAGATTCAAGTGGTTGACCTGCAGGTGAGAGACCTATTACTAATCCTAGAGCACTGCAATCCTTTACTTACTAAGTGTCATTTGACAGGCATGATTCATGTGCACATCTCTAAGAACCATAAGTAGAACTTCTGTGTGGGGGTCAAGAGTGATGAGCAGCCTGGGCTTTATTGGAAAGGGAAAACGTAATGGGGAAGCTGGATTAATTTAGGTTTTTGAGACATGACATCTCATTGCTTATGAAGAGCAATCTTGTATTACCAACTACCAATTTGACCAGAGCACAAATCTTACATGAAGCCACACAATTATACATGTATAAAGGACATGATTTCAATTTTGGTTATTATGTTTTTATTGTTTTATTAGCTTTATTGATACTTTTTTCCAACTTTTTTTATTTGAATTAGAAACAGGATTGTTTTACATGACAATCCCAGTTCCCTTCTCCCACCCTTCCTCCCCTACCCCCCCACCAACTAAAACTTTATCTGTCACATATCTTTTCTGCTCCCCCTGGATGGTGAGGCCTTCCATAGGGTGTCATCAGAGTCTTTTGTATCCTTTGGGATAGGGCCTAGGCCCACCCCCATGTGTCTTGGCTCAGGGAGTATTACTCTATATGGAATGGGCTCCCAAAGTCCACACCTATCTAGGGATAAATACTGGGCTTCTACAGGAGGTCCCATAGATTTCTGAGGTTTCCACACAGAAACCTATGTTCCTGGGGTCTGGATCAGTCCCATGCAGGTATTCCAGCTATCAGACTGCGGAGCAAGAGTTCCCGGATGTTCAGGTCAGGTGTTTCTGTGGGTTTCACCAGCCTGGTCTGGACCTCTGTGCTCTTCACTGGTCCTTCTCTGCATCTGGGTTCCTGTTCAGTTTGGTGAATAGTTATGGGTGTCTGCTTCTACTTCCAACAGCTGCTGGATGAAGGCTGTAGGATGGCATATAAGTCAGTCATCAATCTCATCATTTAAGGTAGCCTCTCCTCCTTTGCTGAGATAGTTAGTTGGTGTCATCTTTGTAGATCTCCAAACATTTCCCTAGTGCCTGATTACTCTGTAAACCAAAAATGTCTCTCTCTATTATGATATCTCTATTCTTGTTATCATGTATTCTTCCCCTGACTCATACTTTCTGCTCCCTCATGTCCTCGGCATCCCTCTTCTACTCCCCTTCTCATTCTCCTAGCTCTCTTCCCCGTTTCCGTGCTCCCACTTTGCTCAGCAGACCTTGAACCTCTCCCCTTTTCTAGGGGACCATGCATATCTCTCTTAGGGACCACCTTGTTTATTAGCTTCTTTGGCAGTGTGGATTGTAGGCTGATAATCCTTACTCTATGTCTCAAATCCGCATATGAGTGAGTACATACCATGTTTGTCTTTTTGCAATTGGGTTACCTCGCTCAGAATGGTTTCTTCTAGATCCATCCATTTTACTGCAAATTTCAAGATTCCATTATTTTTTTCTGCTGAGTAGTACTCCATTGTGTAAATGTACCACATTTTCTCTATCCATTCTTCAGTTGAGGGGCATCCAGGCTGCTTCCAATTTCTAGCTATTACAAATGGTGCTGCTATGAACATCTTTGAACAAGTGTCCTTGTTGTATCAATGTGCTTCTTTTGGGTATATGCCTAAGAGTGGAATTGCTGGATATTGTGGTAGACTGATTCCCATTTTTTTGAGGAGTCGCTATACTGATTTCCAAAGTGACTGTACAAGTTGGCACTCCCACCAGGAGTGGAGAAGTGTTCCCCTTCCTCCACATCCTCTCCAACATGAACTGTCATTGGTGTTTTTGATTTTGGCCATTCTGATAGGAGTAAGATGGTATCTCAGAGTTGTTTTGATTTGCATTTCCCCGATGGCTAAGGATGTTGAACACTTTCTTATGTGTCTTTCAGCTATTTTATATTCCTCTATTGAGAATTGTCTATTTAGTTCTGTACCCACTTTTTAATTGGGTTGTTTGGTGTTTTGGGGACTAGCTTCTTGAGTTCTCTGTATATTTTGGAGATCAGCCCTCTGTCAGATGTGGGGTTGGTGAATATCTTTTCCCAGTCTGTGGGTTGTTTTGTCTTGCTGACTGTCTCATTTGCCTTACAGAAGCTACTCAGTTTCAGGAGGTCCCATTTATCAATTGTTGACCTCAGTCTCCTGTACCAATTAATTCAAGGGTATTTCCCACTTTGTCTTCTAATAGGTTCAGTGTGGCTGGATTTATGTTGAGATCTTTGATCCATTTTTACTTATGTTTTGTGCAAGGTCTTCTACATATCTGCAACCAGTTATGCCAGCACCATTTGTTGAAGATGTTCTCTTTGTTCCATCATATAAATTTGGATTGTTTGTCAAAAATCAGGTGTTCATAGGTGTGTGGGTTAATATCAGGGATTTCAATTCTATTCCATTGGTCTACCTGTCTATTTTTGTGCCAATACCAAGCTGTTTTCAGGACATAGCTCTGTAATGGAGCTTGAAGTCAGGGATGGTGATGCCTCCAGAAGTTCCTTTATTGTACAGGGATGTTTTGGCTATCCTGGGTCTTTTGTTCCTCCATATAAAGTTGAGAATTGTTCCCAAGGTCTGGGAAGAATTGTGTTGGGATTTTGATGGGGATTGCATTGAATCTGTAGATTGCTTTTGGCAAGATTGTCATTTTTACTATGTTGATCCTACCTATCCAAGAGCATGGGAGATCTTTCCATTTTTTGGTATCAAAAAAAAAAAATCCCGCATGATCATCTCACTAGAGGCCAAAAATGCCTTTGACAAAATCCAACACCCCTTCATGATAAAGGTCTTGGCAAAATCAGGGATAACAGGAACATATCTCAACATAATAAAAGCAATATACAGCAAGCCAACAGCCAACATCAAATTAAATGGAGAGAAACTCAATGCAATTCCTCTAAAATCAGCAACAAGACAAGGTAGTCCACTCTCTCCATACCTCTTCAGTATTGTCCTTGAAGTCCTATCTAGAGCAATAAGACAACAAAAGGAGATCAAGGGAATACAATTCGGAAAGGAAGAAGTCAAACTCTTACTATTTGCAGACAATATGATAGTCTACATTAGTGACCCGAAAAACTCTACCAGGGAACTCCTACAGCAAAGTGGCAGGATACAAGATTAACTCAAAAATTCCGTAGCCCTACTATATACCGATGACACATTGGTGGAGAAAGAAATCAGAGAATCATCACCTTTTACAATTGCCACAAACAACATAAAATACCTTGGGGTAACACTAAAAAATGTGAAAGACCTGTACCGTAAGTATTTTAAGTCACTTTTGGTTATTCTTTAATGTGACATGTGTGAGATGTCCTACTTTGAATTCTGTTTTCCATAAAAGTCCTTCTGTTTCAAAATTTATTTTTCTGAACATGAGTTTTCAAGATTGCTTTTGCAAAATAAAACCTTGTTTATTAAAGATAAATAGTGAAATGCATTGTATTAACTTCACATACACTATTTTGTCCTTATTCTTCTCTCATACAACACACCTTGACTTTAGCCTCCCCTCCCTTTTGTCGATCCCCTCCTACCCTATGTTAGTCTCCAGAAAAGGGCAGGCCTCCCAGTGATACCAATTGAACACAGTATAAAAAGATTGAATCAAACTAGGTATAATCCCTCCTAAAGGAGACAACCCAGTAAGAGGAAAAGCATCCCATGAGCAAGCAAAAGAGTTAGAGACACCCCACTCCCACAGTTAGGAGTCAAACAAAAACGACAAGCCAAACATCCACAACATGTCTGCAGCGGGTCTATCGCAGACCCATGCAGACTCTGTGGTTGCTGCTTTAGTCTCTGTGAGCCCCTGTGACTCTGGCTTAGTTGTTTCTATGGACCTGTTATCCTGGTGTTCTCATCTCCTCTGGGTCCTACAATTCTTCCTCGACCTCTTCTGCAGGGATCCAGCGAGTTCTGTCTAATGTTTGGCTGTGGGTCTCTGTATCAACTATTTTTTTTTTTTTTTGTCAGTCACGTTTGAAGATTCTGTCCTAGTACACTGAGCCGACCAGTTTCCAGATCCTGGTTATCAGGTATTGTTTGCTATGGACTCACTCTCATCAGTTTGGGCCTCAAGTCTGACCAGTCATTGGTTGTTTGTTGCCACAAAACGTCTTGCAGGCAGTAAAGGTTGTCACTTGAAGGTTTTGTGGGTGGATTGGTGCTTGAGTTCCACCACTGGGAGCCCATCCTGGTTACAGTAGTTGACCAGTTCAGGTTCCATATCCTCCATTATTAGGAGTCCTCTCGAGGGTCACCCTAATAGGTTCCAGGAGGTTTCCAGTGCACTAGGTTTCCACATTGCTCATTAAATATCTACCTACTCTAGTGATTTCTCCCCATACTCTCTCCCTCCATCCCTCTACCACCTGATTCCTCCTGTTCCGATTCCTATCCATTCCCAATCCACTCACAAAAACTATGTATAGCTCCTTCCCAGGGAGATCCCTGCACCTTCTCCCACCTCCCCCACAACATTTTCTCTTTATCTAAGTTCCCCGGGTCTGTGAATTGTATTTTTAAATAAGAATTTAATAGTTATATGGCTAGTTTGAAGAAAATGCATGCTACTGGATTGGTTTGGTATAAGAGGAGGGTGAGAGTAAACTGTGGAAATTACTGTTAGAAGAAAAAGAGACAGATTATATTTATATTCAAGATTGCACCAGAGAGCAATGTGAGTGCTTGGTTTTTATTTTCACAAAGATGCTTGGTGTGGGTATAAGACAGAAGCAAGCTGCATCTAAAGCAGAATATGTTAATATAAAAGGCACTAGTACACCAGTTAATAAAATACTGGCTATAAAAGACATTTAAAATTTGTCCACCCATAACCTCTATTTTACTCTAATATTTTTAAATGATCATGAAGGTCACAAGTCATGAGAGATGACAGCTGAACCCATGCATTGAGTTATCCTAATTCAAGTGGAATTGTTATATAACAATAATATGTAAATGCAATGTATTCAATCTGTTTAGTGTTACGTCTATGTGTATGATTTAATAATTGATTATTTAGTATTGCATAACTTGTTAGGGGGCTTGTCTCTGGGGAAGATTATTTCTCATGCTCTCAGCATTTTTTGATTGTCTGTGACTCTTTTTCTAAGGTTGGGGTACCATGAGATTTTACCCTTCCATTATAGCATGTCTTTTGTCATTGTACTTATTTGTGTCTTCTTTCAGCAGCCATATTGCTCAGGTACCATTGATGAAGCTTCCCTGCCATTTTCTGCTGGCTCTTACAGTCTTTCTGGTGCCCTTTCCTAAGCTATGAGTGGTGTCCTATTCCTCATGGCAGGAGTTGTGTTGTAAATGCATCAATTTGTTTGTGCATCTGCTTAACATACATTAAGTCACTTTAGATTAAAAATATCAAAACAGCTAAGAAGGCAGTGGTTACTACTTTCCTCAGTGTTAAAGAATAGATAGTAAAGGGAGTAAGTAGGGATGTCGTAATTGGAGAGTTACATTGCTGTTAGATCGTGAAATCACTCTCTGCTCCAGAGCCTATACTAGCTCTCTTCTACTAAGACTCTACTATTGAGGCACTTTGCTAATGCTACTCTGCTAACTCTTGTGCCTTTTACATCATGGCAGTTACTTTATGGTGTCTCATCAATTCCCCCAGATAGCCATTTAAATACACACATCCCAGCTTCTGTTCCTAGATGATAGCATAATGCCTCTCATAAGTTTCCATTTTCAAAGCCGCTTCGGCTCTTCTCAACTCCCATGCCCTGCCATTACCTACCCGAAAAGTGATGTGCCTGATCTCCTCCATTGCCCTTCTGTTGCTCCTGTAAGTTTGACCTCATCACATTTCCCCTGGAAGACTGAAAATATTCTTGAATTAATTCCCCTGATTCAGGTGGAATTGTTTCTACGTTCTCCATTCATACTATCTATGAAACATTTATTGTAAGAACTAAACTGTGATTTGAAATTGAAGTTCAGTGTTCCTTTGACCTAGGGATGTCTCCCACTGTCTTCCACACACACTTAGATGCATTGTTCAATTGCAACAGTTACTGATGTGAAAGCAGTATATAAGCTGCAGAAATCACAATTCAGAGTTTGAATTTTTATCTTTCCTTAGGCTAGAAATATTCAGTCACTACTCACTCCTAATACTGGACAGCAGTAAGGAGCGGCAACTGCCAGTTAGCCAGGAGGTCACAAGTCACATGAGAAGACAGCTGAGTCCATGCAATTTTTGCATCTCCACAGTTTGCAGATAGAATATTCAATCTTTTATTGTAAAACAGATCTTAGATTGAGTAATTTTGACCAACTATCAGCTAACTTGAACTCTCAGTAGGTCTTGCAAAGATATTGTCTGACAGGTTACACTAATTATATACCTTTTTACCATAGGGTATTGTCAACTAATAATGGCATGATAGTGCTACACTTTCCTAAGTCAAGCAATGTGTTTATTTACACATTAATGAAATGGTATGGACCTCTGTGCTACTCCCCAAATGCTTGCCTTGCCCCATGCTCTTCACTAGCTTCAACATCAGTGACCTTCTTTAGCTTCTGAATGACAAAGGTGGACAGTCTTTTTGTGCAGTTATATACTTTCACTGTAACTCTGCAGTATCTTAGTGGAATTATAAATGCTAGGTGAAAATATACTGATGATTAAATAATTTCATGGAATAACTTGTGACCATTAGCTAAAAATTTACATTCTTGAGCCCTACCCAGCATGAAGTGAATGAGAATTTCTGGGCTCTTCAAGTCGTATACCGTATCCATGCTGTATGCTTCCCCACACAAGGCCTGCTCTTAATCTACACAATGATAGTAACGAACTCAGAGAGGACACCATTTTATCTGTCTGTTGTACAGTGTTCCTTCCTACCTTTGAGTCTAAATATGGTTCACTGATTTTAATTGTGGCTTATGACAGAATGGTCAGTAAAATCAGATGGTTCATGTTTCCACTGCAGTGTTTAATTCACTGCAGTGGTATCACAGGTCACCTAATGAGGGTCTTACCTGAGGAGCAGTTAATGTGTCACATTTTATTTTTCTGTTCCTTCCAATCTGTGTCTTTATTAGTAAAACCACAGGCAAAATCAAAACAAAGTAGTCTCCAAACCACATCCTCTTGCCAACCAAGAGCAGACTGAGTGCTTTATTCATCATAGTAAGTCATTCACAGAACTCAAAGTTATGCTGTTTCTCATGAATTTATGGACTAGGTATCTCTTAAAATAATGTACTTTGGTTCTTACTTTCAGGTATGTTAAATTGGATGGGTCCTAATTTGAAAAATAGAACAAAATTTTTTATGTATTTTTACATGAGTCTGCCCTATGTTTTACTGAATATTACCCTGGATCTTTTGACATTTTGGTGGTGAACTGTTAAGGGACCACAGCTAATGAAAAAGCTCACACTTCCTTTTTTCCTTACTTGAGATGGAACATGAAACTCCTGCTTTTCAACTCATCATACCCCACTGTTCCTTCTTTCTGAGAAAAAGGTAGAAATGCCAAGAGGGTACATGTGAAGGGATGCTCAGCTACTGTGGCTGTCCTGGAACTTGCTCTGTATATCAGGCTGGCCTCAAACTCACAGAGATCTGCCCATCTCTGTCTCCTGAGAGCTGGGATTAAAGACATGTGCCACCACCACCAGGCAACATTTAATTATTTTTAAGCTTCTCTGGTAAGATTTTATGAGGAAATGGAACTGCAGTTACTTGACATCTTATTTGATTTTATTCTTCTTTTGTTTTTGTTTTGTTTTGTTTTCCAAGACATGGGTTTTCTGTAGCTTTGGAGGCTGTCTTGGAACTCACTCAGTATAACGGGCTGGTCTCGAACTCTCAGAGATCTGTCTCTGCCTCTTGAGTGCTTTCCACAAGTATTACTACTGACCATGGTGAAAAGTACTAAATTAGTCACCTATTTTACACAGATATGTTTTTGTGTATATTTCCTAACTTACTTAAATCTGCTATGGAGAAAGTATAATGTGTTTTTTTAAATTAATTTTCTCTGCTTATGGTCATAATTTTAACTTTCCCAAGCCCAACTACTTATTTTTTTATTGAAATATTATCCATTTGCTAGACTTTGGCACACCTTGATTTCTTATATGAATGTTAGCCAACAGCAATGGTTAACAATTAACAAAAATGACCCCTAGTGCCTTCTTGAGAAAAAGGCACTTCAGTAATTGTAACCCAGTACACATCCATAACAATTATCAACTATAAGAAAATTTATTAAAATAAAGTTATCTTTTATATCAACATTGTTAACATTCTCTTTCATTTCACCTGTTTTGGAATTGTCCTTTTATCAGTCAAAGGAGAGAGGAGGTTAGCACTAACATGGAGTACATCTGTATATCATAAACTTGTTAACACCAACATTTATAATTGGATTTACATCTTTTTCTCTCAATTTTGTGATGAATTGTAAGCATTGTACATGTTTGCAGACCATCCAGTTTTTCACTTTAAAAGAGTTTTCGTCTCAGTACTGTATCAGAGTACATAAGTCTCAGTGGGTGCTGGGAATGCAGCCAAGAACAGTATGCTAGAGAAGTGCACTACCACTGAGTTACATCCCTAAACCAATAGATAACCCTCTGATTTTGCAAAAAGAAAAACAAATGTGAAAATTGAACCTAAGAGTAAAGCAAGCATCAAAGATGGTGAAACTCTGAGATCCAAGTAATAAAATGCTCAATATGAGCATATGAGACCTGATTAGTATCAGTGCACATTGTAAGTTTTAAAATAAAAGCTTGAGGTACTCATTTCACCTCAGTTACATTAAATACCAACTGTAGGACAACATCCAGAAAAATACAGCATTTTCGTTGGGACACATAGGGATGTAGAGTGTGGATCAAGAAGCTAGGTGTAGCCAGGTGTTGGTAGTGCACGCCTTTAATCCCAGCACTCGAGAGGCAGAGGCAGGCAGATCTCTGTGAGTTCAAGGCCGCCTGGTCTCCAGAGCAAGTGCCAGTATAGGCTCCAAAGCTACACAGAGAAGCCCTGTCTCGGAAAAAACAACAACAACAACAACAACAAAAAAACAAAAAACAAAAAACAAAAAAAACAAAAACAAACAAACAAACAAACAAACAAACAAAACCCAAAAAACAAGAAGCCAGGTGTGATTCCTGTTTGTTACTTCAGCACTTTTAGGGAAGAGTCAAGAGGATTGCTAGTGTTAGCCTAGGTTACAGTTGAGAGTCTATGCAACACAGCTATCTACAAAAACAAAACCCAGAACCAAACTGTTGTATAGCTACTTCTAATTTGGAGAAGAGAAGGGTTTATAACACTTAAACACTAATGAAACTCAGGAACTCAGGAAGCTCATCATCCTTAAAGGCTCAGGGGACTCCTCTATAGGTCATAAAAAAGGATGTGTTAATGGGGAGACCTGTAGGTGGTGCCAGGAGCTCCATGAAAGCAGCTTTTGTAAGTCATCAACCATGTTTGACTTTGATTTGCTCAATTTGGGAATCTGGGGTGAGTAGAACTCAGTTTACCTCTTCCCAGGAAAAGTCAAACTCCACAAACAACGAAAGAACACCTTTCTCCAGGACAAAGACAGACCGTGTTTTGGACTTCAGAGTCTTGAATGAGAATTCACTAAATACCATATAAGGGGAGAACGACTTTAAAAAGAGTAGTAAATGAGGGACACCTAAATCTCAAGAAAACACACACACACACACACACACACACACACACACACACACACACACACACACACACACACGATGACTGTTCTGAAATATTTGTGGGCTTATCTGACAAAGAATGCTGCACTTACTCAGTGTAGGTGTTAAAAAAAACCAAGCTGAATCCAGAAATAGAAGTCATGTGAACATGGGCTTCTACAGGCCTGCCTAAGAACCTTAAAATAATTTAACAGCTCACATTCACTGTCTAGTCTCTTTTGATAGTGTTCATCTCCCTTCCCTTGGACAAATGATTAGAGGCCACTCCTGACACTGTAAGGATGTGATTAGAGGACACGTCTGATCATGTATTGCATTGTTTGCTTTACTTATATTAACAAGAAGAGAATCTAGAATTGACATCTAATATAACTTGACTTTGAAGTACTATTGCCTTTCCTTTATTATTATTTTTCTTTTTAATGTATTATACCATTAGCCTTTAATAGGCCAGGGAACATGAAGTAAGTTTGGCCTCTTGCTTGCATTCCATGTGTCCTCACTGTGCCTTTACCTCTTGGTTTTCTCAATAAGACCCAGCCTGTCCATTTTCTTCAAAACTCACCCTGGCATTCTGTTCCCTCAGCACCCCTAACTCAAATAATTTACCATGTACTTTTACATGTGAACAGCATTTCACATTTTCCATCTAACAGTTATTTGTCTATCCTTATCTCTCTTGGCTGACATGTAAACTGAGGTCATTTTTATAATGTGTTAGCAACGTTCAAATGGTTTTCATCATCTACAAAGTGTCCAGAAAATACATGTCAAATGATTTTTTCATATTTTATGAGAACGAGTTTGTCTTTAAAGTTTAATATTTTCTCAAAAGTGACATAGGATGTTTCCCCTTTGAACTTTAAGAACATTTTAATTTTTTTAAATATAGAATATGTGGTAGATCTTAAATTTCAAAAACATTTCAAAGCTTTCAGTGAATACACCCATTTTACCCATCAGATTTTTAAGTTATAAAACAATAAAAATATTGATTTCTTTTCCACTAACATGGCTATCTAAATACACTCTAGAATTGTATATAATTCCATGTTAGCATCACATACAGTATATAGGTTTTATCTATTTTTCAGCCGCATGTCTTTGACTCTCATTCATGTTGTTGAATGCATCAGTAGTACATTCTGTTTTATAATTTATTCTGTTTCTAATTTCAGTTTTTTTATACACAAGCTATAGCTTGTAAATCAGAATCACTGCTTTTTTATTTTTCAAAGGGTTTCATTTATCCTTATAGTCCTGGCTCTGTAGATGTGTACCATTTAGCATTTTTGATATATGCTGATTGACTATGAACATAGTGTTTGAGGTGAGTACACCAAAGAGCTTGGAGAAGCTGTTTTTGTGATGATCAATTTTGCCTCTTGTTTACATGTGCTCCATCTCTCAAAGGAATGATGCATGAAAATGTGTATGGATTCATTTAATCCAACCCAGCGCTTCAAAGCTTTGATTGTCTTAAAAGCTCCAGGGAAGGTGGCTCTTGGAACACCACCCACTTTTTCCATTTCAAATGCTTCCTGGTATTATCCATTTTGCTTAAAATTAATGGCACTAATATTTTTCAAAAGCTCTGGAGGTTTTACCCAAAAGGAATGATGTAGTTTTAATAATCTGATTTAAAGTGATTATGATGATTAATTTCCCATGTAACTTTGGTAATTTGGGATAAAATTATTCCATGCAGAAAATGATTCTTATCAGAAAGCTGAACCCATTGTGTGATTGTACACAAATCTCTGATGTACCACTAGGCAGCCATGGCCTGGCATCAAAGGTAAGGCTTTTAAGTGGTGAATTATTTGATAATGTCAATGTATAGAGTTGTATTTTAATATTTACTTATTTTGTTAAACTTCCTTATATTTAATTAATTTAAGCTGATCTAGAATTTTATTGCATATTTATGTACGTATTGTATCTATGCGTATGAGTTTATGTCTTTTGGTGCATGTTCCTACAACAGCACACATGTAGCAGACAGAGGACAGCATTCAGAGGTCAACTGATTCTCTCCTTCTATCATGTGGACTCTGAGAGCAGAACTCAGGTCATAATACTAGTCAACAGAGGCCTTTACCTCCTGAGGTACTCTGACAGCCCAACAAATCTGGCTTAACAACTAAACTACACTGTCATGAATGCCAAATGCAATTCTGTAAACAACCGCAGTGTTTAAATAAAATAGGCTGTCATCAGTTTTCAATGAAACATAATTATGGGAAGTGGCTTCTGGTACTTGAATAGCAGAAAAGAATTTCTCTTCAAGTGATAACAAGTGATACATAGAGATAAAACATTGTAAAACAATCTGTTTCATCTAAGTTATCTCTCAAGTAATAGCTCGTATGGGTTAGCATTTCTCCTTCATAGTTAATTACATAAACATAAAACACTCAGTGGGATAATTTTTAAGCAGCAGATTTAAAAACTTCACAAGTGACTAGAAAAGGATTTCATCATCATATGAAGCATTTCTATTTTCAACCAGACAAAACTGAAAAAGAAGACAGAAAACAACTATCATTTTGGTTGTGACTTGAACAGAGAAAAAGTGGGAGCATGTACTGCTTCATTGATCCCTAGAAACCAGAATGCTTCCACAAGAGCAGCTGGAAGCCAAGTCAGGCAAGTCTGCTAAGTCTTCTAGATGTTGCCTTTACAGACAAGACCAGGGTGGTAGAGAAAATGCTACAACAGAGAAGTTGTAGATGCAACCTAGATGTCAATCAACAGAAGAATGGATTAAGAAAAAATGTGTTATATATGTGTGATGAAATTTTATACAGCCACAAAAAAAGTGAGAGTATATGAAGGAAAATTGATACAACCAAAGATTTTCATAGTTCCTGATTCAAGTCAGACCCAAGAAGATAATTAATTTTTATTTTCTCTTATTTGTGGACCCCAAAATTTACATAGATTCACAGAAGCATGTGTGTGTGTGTGTGTGTGTGTGTGTGTGTGTGTGTGTGTGTGTGTGTGTGTGTGTGATGAAGGTAAGTAAGAATGAGAAGGGGACAAGAGTGAGATACTAGAGAAAACATGGAAGAAAAACAAAAAAGTATGAAATTCTTTAAGAAACCTAGTGATATATCCCATGAGTATACTCCAATGTGGTGGTTTGAATGAGAATGGCCCCCATAGGCTCGTATACTTGAATGTTTAATTCAATTTCTACAATGAAGATTGTAGACATGTTTGGGAAGGATTAGGAGTTATGGCCTTGTTTGAGGAAGTGTGTCACTGTGAGTGGAATTTAAGATTCCCAAAGTCCAGCTTCTCTCTCTGCCTGCTGCCTGTGCATCAGGGTATAAAGTTCTCAGTTACTTTGCCAGCCACATGCCTTTCTGCTTCTTGCTATGATGATAATGGACTAACCCTTAAAACTGTAAGCAAGCATCCAATTAAATGATTTTTATAAGAGTTACATTGATTATGCTGTCCCTTTATACTAATAGTAACCCCATCTAATACAGTTAATAAAATATAAATAACTAAAAGAAGATAAGGAAACAGGGACTATAGAAAAGCTAACTCTCTGGAACCACAACACTGAATGAATTGCTGAGGGTGGTTCTAGAGGAGCAATAACAATAGAGGATAAGGAAGTAGAAGGAAGGCCCCGAGTAGTGAGCAAGCCAGGGGTCCACCCTTAAATTCTGTCAACTGTCTAATGGTTCACCTTTGGAGCTGTGCAATAAACCTGTTCTTGAATCTCTCTCACAGAGTAACTAGACTTTTCTGAGTTAATACAGCACATGACACATTTATTTGGAAGGCAAATAGTGGTCACATCTCTATCTTTCAATCTATTTGGAGATGCATTTGTCAGCATTTGTTTCAGCCTTGGATGTTATTTATTGGGACATTAATTCATGACAATTAACTTTGTGATAATGCTCATTGCTTGGTGAACTTGGGGAGCATTTCTTCCTCTGGAGAGTCTTTTGAACACTCCAGTACTCAGGGGGATGTGCTGTACATATGCAACAAGGCCATGTGCTTAATTTCTGTAGTTTTAGAGAGTTAAAAAGTTATGGAAGACAGTCTTTAAAGAACCCTGTCTACCATGTTAGCATCATTTTTAGACTGTTTTGTTGTTGATATTATGTTGCGGCAAAGCAATTTTTACTAATAATGAAAATGGATTGGAGAGAAAGGAGAATCATTGACAGAAACATTAAAATATCACAGATGTTAGTGTCCTAGTTTCCTTTCCAGTTGCTGTGATAAAATGCCCTTATTAAAGCAAGTTTAAGAGAGAAAAGTCTTACTCAGCTTTCAACTCTGTGCATAGTCGATCATTATAGTGCACCCAGTCAACATGAACTCCAGAAAGCTTGTCAAATCCACAGGGAGAATGCATGTTTGCATACTTTCATCCAACTCTCTTTCTCCTCACTTGTACCATTTAGGAATCAAGCCTGGGTAGTGTTGCTGTCTAACTTTTTTGGGGGGATCTCTCTGTATTTGTCAGTTAACAAGTCCAAACTATGTGCTCACAAGCAAACCTGATCTACAAAATCATCACCAAGCTCTCTTCCCAGCTGGTCTGGTTGTGTCAAAATAGAAACTACCATCACAACTCCAACTTTTGTCAACCTGACCCACAAATACATCACTTTCAAACTTTCTAATCCTAGCCCTAAATTCTCATGTTTGTTTTTTCTTAATGAAACAGTTCAACTTTAAAAGTCCTCATAGTCTCTAAAAATTCCACTCTTTTGTAAGAAGTAAAAAATCACCTTTGAGTTTTTATAAGACAAAAAAAGAAAAAGAAACAGGTTATACACCCCTATATATAGCAGTGTAGAGCCAAAATTCTTCTAAGAAAGAAGAATCAGGGCAGAGGATGACAAGTGTCTTAATTATTGTACTATTGCTGTGAATAGACAACATGACCAAGGCAACTTATAGAAGAATACATTTAATTGGGGTCTGACTTACAATCTTAGAGGGTGAGTCCATGTCAATCATTGTCTGGAGCATGGTGGCTGGCAGGCATTCATGGTAATGAAGCAATAAATTTTAACTTACATCCTGATACATAGGCAGCAGGCAGAAACATAGAGCATGACTGGGCCATGAAACCTCAAAGCTTTTGAAACCTCAAAGCCCACCTACACCTCCTCCAATAAGACCACAGCTTTTCTAACAAGACCACACCTCCTAATCCATCTTAAACAGTATGTGCACTGGGGACTATAGGGGCCATAGTCATCCAAACCATGACATGAAGGAACAGTCACATATAAGAAAATCCAGCAGGGAAGCACCAAGTTCTTCAATCACCTGGGACATATAATCCTCAGGATTCCAAAGGATACAGGTAATACCATCCCTCCAGCTGTGCTACCTGCAGCACCTACAGCTTCTCTCTTAGTTATAGGATGGCAGTACTTCACATTTTTAGATCCCTTTGACAGATATCCCATGGTCCTAGTGTCTCTAATATCATATGGTCTGACCTAAAACTAAGAGGTCACTTTCCTACCTTCATAAATAATGTCTTGGGTTAACTTTGCAGGGAAATGTACCATTCTACAAAGTACCTACTCTCAGTTGGTCTCCTTGATTCTTTCAGTCTCCTATCCTAGATTTCAAAACAAATTCCACCTGGATAGTAGTTATGGTATTATGAAGTTCTGCCATCCAGCTGGAGATTTAGCCTCAACTCCTTGGAACTACTTATATCAGCTTCTGTGTGCTGACCCTGAGAAACATATTTCTATTGTCCCAGTGTAGCACAAGAGGCTTCTCCCTGATAAGTTTCATCTCTGTATAAGTCCCCACTGCTTCTTCAGCACCAGCATGAATACTAGCCTGCCCTGAATTTCCTTTTCAATACAAATCAGTGCATTATGTTTAAATTCAACTTCACTTATCTTTCAGAACAGCCAGATTCTAGGACAAAATATTGTGTGAATGGATCCTTTCCATTTCCTGATGTAGTCCTCTGAAACCCCTTGGACTGGATTTTTCTCAGCCTTCTTACCTTCCTAACGTTAACTATAATGACTCAGTAAGGTCTTCCAATAGCAATGCCATAACTTTTCTAACACAACGTTGAAAATTGTTTCACGTTACTCCCTAAAACATCTCCTAAAGCTACACAGTCAAGTTTGTCACACAAGAAGCCCCAGTCATCAGTAATGATTGTCATCCTGCTGTCCTTTCTAGTTGCTGCAATAAAATACCCCAATGGAATCAATTTTAAGGGAGAAAGTAGTTTCAGCCCAAAATACCATGTTGCAGCCCCCAGGTAAGTCACATCCTCAATCAAGAACAAAGAGAGAATGGATGTGTGCATTCTTGCTATTCAGGTTAACTTTTCCTTTTAACATTCAGTCCAGGACACAAACACAGAGTGGTGGCACGCACTCAGCTAAGACAACCCCAAAGACACACACTAAGCCAACCTGTCCTACATAATCCTTCATTGATAGTCCCTTCCCAGGGGACTCTACATTCCATCAAGTTAACAGTCAACTAACCATCATGGTCAGTGATCTAGGATTCTGATTTGCCTCCTCTTCCACAAGCACAAGTCTAAAGAAAATTATTTTATAGTAGGGGTAACTACATCTAGAAAACTCATTTTTCTCTTCATGACCATATTAACTGAAAACCTATTTTGAGAAATAAATAATTACTTAGTTTTTGTGGTCATGCCATGGGTGATATATACACACAAACAAACACATCATCTCATATATGTACAAAATCATAGTCCATTGTTTAAATAACTTCAATAAAATGATGTTGATGTCAATTACAGAGCTATATATAGTTAAGACACAAATATCAAAATTCAGAATAATGTACTAGCTTTATTGGAGAGGTATACATGTAATTTGCTTTCAACGTAGCTACTTCATCTCTGAAAGTGAAATTTGCTTTGTTATGGACTTACTTGTTCTAATAGCATCATGTGGGCATGTCATGGTAAGAAAGGTTACATTCTATAGTGACTTTGAGAAAGATTTCATTAAAAATGCAGTCTAGTTAATAAAAAGAGGAAAAGTAAAGAAACTGGTTTCTTGAAAATTCAGAGAAATTTCTTTCTAATAACTCAGCTTTCATGAGGACTCGTGGCATTTCCTTTGTAAAGAAAGAGTCCCTGTTTCAAATATGGTAGTCTTACAGAATCTCACCGCTTCTAGGTATCTGTGGTGATGAATAGCAATATATGTGTGTATGAAGAAGTAAATAGTGTGCACAAAATGGCCTTTTAAATCACAGCCCAGAGTTATTGTAAAATATTGACTTTCTCCCAACAATAAATTCACTTTTCAGGTCTCAGACACCATTTGAATTCCAATGTGATGCGAATGGAGAGGTAGCACTTGGTGATTGGCACTCTCCTTCCTGACAGCCTGTGTGGCCCCACCTCCTGCAATACACTGCCATTGATTTGTAGGCTGTGCTAAGTCATTCCCTCCACCTGGAGCTTGGTCGCAGGTGTATTTGACCACAGACTCTGATACCAGTCAGTAATTTCATGTTGAACTGTTTATTCAAGCGTTTGACATTTTTTTCCTGTGTTTGTCAAGGGCATTGCAAACTAAGGCTGTAAAATCTCCCCAGAATCACTCTTTCTTCTTAATGTTCCATTATAACCTCCTTGGGCTGGCTGGTTATGGACAATCCCTTCTCTTTCTACAATACACATGGGATTATTGTTTGACTTTTTCTTTTGACTAGAACCAAAAGATGAGCTACATATTAAAAAATAAAATAATTCTGATTTTAGTTTGACATTTCCAGTTTATGCAGAGCATCTTGATTTTATAAAATATTTCACATGTGAAATACATATTAAAAACTTAAAGTCAACATCTACTCATGAAAAATGAATTGTGAAAATAATAAAAATTAATCTATGAATATTGAAGCTATGATTGTTTAAACACTGAAAACAGGGAGAACAGTCCACATTAGTTGTGAAACAGTAGCCAGATGTTTGAGATTTCATTCCTCCATGATAATTAGACCAAATTCATTCATATCTTCATTTATTCCCTTAAAGATGTCCAGAGCTCCAGAGTTGCTGTACACTGTCATATACACTTTCTGATAATTTCTTAATCTAAAAATAACCAGAAAAACATTTTAATAATTTTGCTATTTCCAATTTACTGTAGCAGCATGTATAGCAAACTCTGATTGAAGGCAAGTCTAGTGTAAAAATAAACTGGAAACTATTCATATAGGTGGAGTGCCTTGATAGGAAAATTCAAACTGTATTAGATTACAGAATATTAGAGATTGGTTTCCTGGGAGCTCTGGTTATAATCAAGAATCAGTGTGTGCAGGTTAATGACTAAAGAAATGACAATTGTTAACTCTTCAATTTTTTAACTTTCTTTAGATATACTGATACTCCAGTTTCAGATAAAAATAGGGTACTTTATTGTTCCAGGCATTATATATTAGTGGTGCAATGCCTAAGTTTACATGCCAAGATCAATGCCTGTTGAAAATTTCATAACTAGCCACTGAGATGTATTTGGCTCTTTAAAATGAGAGCTCTTGTTGTTCATTCACTGAGAGATTTTAAAATGAGAGATGATGCTCTATTCATTATACATCACTGAGCACATTCTATGCACAATTACACATTTAAATCTCTCAAAGCACATCTGGTCCACAGTGACCCTATATAAGCATTGGCACCTGTAGCAGTGTGCATTTGAAAATAATTATTTCTGAATATATTACTAAAATTGTTACTGGAAACAGCTTCTAAAGGTATAAATACAATGCTCTATAAATGTCAGTACAGCCATCATAGTTTATATCCATCCCTTTCTAGATATTTATCAATTACTGTGCAAAATGGTGTTATTATTTTTTCATTTTGTTACTACATGCTCCTTCCAATTTTGTGAGTGGTGCTTCATGTGCTTCAGGGTTTGTCCTTAAGAAAATCTTCATTTATGGCCATTCTCTTTTCTAGATGAATTGACCCTTTTGTGGTTATGAACCAGCTGTCTTTTGTAACTTTAGTTCTCTTTTTATGACATGATTTATTTTCTTATTTTGTGTAGAAGCCTGTGTTTGTGGGCCTTCAGTTGGAGCCAGCCAACTTGCCTGGTTCGTACCTGAGAGGGGGAGTATGGATTCAGAAAAGGCAGGTAAAGACAAAGAGGAAGACAGAAACACAGGATAGAGTCAGAAGGGCAATCCAGTTAATACTGAATGCACCAAGTTTATTCTTCAGCATTCTTAAGTACTCCAACCAAAAGCAGGGGGGAGTGGGGGGGGCATGATGGAAGACTTCTATTATCATGCTTAAGGAGCAAACAGACTTTTCTTCCCTTAATCCTCCAAGCATTTGGTAATTGCACCTGTTATCCAGCCTTGAGGGTTAAGTGTAAACAGACCTGAGCCCAAGTCTGTTGTTATTTAGATAAGACATACACTACAAAGGCTGTAACATCCTGCAGTAACCAAGCCTTAGATCTTTAGGTCTTTTGACTTATTTATTTATTTATTTATTTATTTATTTATTTATCTATTTATTTATTTTAGTTTTTTCATTTTATTTAAATTAGAAACAAGCTTGTTTTTATATACCAATCCCTGTTCCCTCTCCCTTCCCTCCTCCCCTGCCCCTCCCCTATCCCATCCCCTTTCTGCTCCCCAGAGAGGGTGAGGTCTTCCATGGTGGATCTTCAAAGTCTGTCATATCTTTTGGATCAGGGCCTCCCCTGTGTGTCTAGGCTGAGAGAGTATCCCTCTATGTGGAATGGGCTCCCAAAGTCCAATCGTACAGTAGGGATAAATACTGATCCACTACCAGAGGTCCCATAGATTGCCCAGGCCTCCTGGTCTTTTGACTTATTCAGGACAGTTTTGAACTCATCTGAGGCAAGATGAAGCAGAGCCATTTTATGGACAATTTTGGCTTATATGTATGTCTGGATACATGTACATGCATATTTGTTGAGTGCCCATGGAATCTAGAAGAGAACATCAGGCCCCCTGGAACTAAATTTTCAGAGAAATCTATTAAAAAATGACTTTCCCAGCATTCATTACCTTCAACCCTTTATCCTTGATTGTTTTCTGTATTCCTTCACCTCCCACCTTCATCTTTCTCTTCCTTTCATTCCCCAGATGAGATGGCAGATCTTAAGCTTCATATCACTCCTTTCATCAGTTCTGGCAAGTATGGTGAACAGCAGATACAGGCACAACAGTGGTATCCCTCAAGTAAGCAAACAAAGACTCCAGAGGAAGTCTGAGATTAAAGCCAAACGAATAACAGCTACAGAGAGATAACAATTGGTGGTTTCATTTAAGGCTGAAACCAAGTTTAAGTTGAGAATAGCTTTTTTTTTTTTCATTTTTCAATTTCTGAACTCAGTTATTTTTTTTTTCTGTTTAAATTTATTCGTGAGTAAGGTCAAATGAGGCTTCATTTTTTTTCCATAAAGGAACTAACCTACATCCATTATATGATTTTTATAATATTATTTTAATTTATTTTCTGCTTATGGAATGAACTTTGTATTCTCTATTATGAGTTTGCACAACCAATGCTAAGATATAATTTTTTAACTATTTCCACTTACTAACACTTGAATTTGTCAGAACATTGTCATATCTACTGCAGAAAGTAAACTGAAAAGGTCATTTGGTCAGTACATATATGTTATTTTTTGGTTTTATCTGTAGTGTACCAATTAAAGAGATGAAATAATAAGAGCTTCTTGTATATGCCTGCGGAATTTTGTTCTCTCAGTACAAAGGCCTGTGTGCTTCATTTGAGAGGGTGGAAGGAAGCATATGGAATGATAAGAAACCTGTTAAAAAGTTTCAGGTTTTAGCACAGTAACTTAGGCCCTCACAGAAATGTCACGCACCGATAAATGAAATAGCCAGAGAATGTGAAAAGGCATATAACAAAATTAGATGCTCTGAGAAGGTCTGGGCAGAAGAAGTTCTACTTAATCTGAACAGTTAGAGGCAAAGTAGGTTTTTCAAAAGACAAAGGATGAATGAGCGCCCCATGAAAATTAGGTAAAGGAGACAGGAGTGTATCAGTGCTGGAGAATAACATTTGGTGTGATTTAGCAGGTAACAAAATTCATCTGGACTTGTGACTTTCAGGATCTTGGTGTCCTTCTCAGGATATTGAGTCATGGTCTTTGGATAATGGAGCTCTCAGAGAAGCATGATGAGAGAAGATTCTTCACTACAGTGGATTACAGAGCATCCATGACTTGAAAGTATTCTGGACATAGAGTCTTCAGAGGCTTTTGTTCTACAGATTCTACACTGTAGATCCCACCCGACTGCGGCACACCAAGTGTAAGAAAGTGGATGTTCGCCAAGTTCATTTCTCTGAAGCACTCACTTCATATATTCACAGTTTCAAACATTTGCAATCCCCCAGTTTGTCTTGGGTTTTGTTGGTGGTATGCTTGTTTTATGAAGTACCTTCTCATTCTTGTGTGCTTTGTGGGTGACCAGGTAGGACCTTTTCTTGCATGCCCTGGGTAAATTGGATTTATTAGTTAAGGATGGCAGAGTTGTAGTCTGTGGGAAGCCAACCTCTTCCCTACTCTGTGCTCTTAGATAAACTTGACACAGAATGCTAAGAGCAAACAAATGCCATCTGGATTGAATTTTTAACTAAATGATAGACAAAATCACTGTGCAGTCAGTACACTGAGCAAAAACTATACAACTCAAATTAATTGAAAAGTTCAGCACACTGTATCCCCTACAAAAAACAAAAAGCAAAAAGGGGCATTACATGTTTGATCACACAAAGGAAAGCAAAAGATGGTCTTTTTATGTCTCTAAACAATTATTAGCTTTGCCTAAGGTTTTGTGCCTTTAGCATCGGTAGTGTGCCTCTGTGTGGAATCTAACACCTTGCTCTGTCAGTTTTTCAAGACATATCTGTATTTTTTCCATTTCTTCTAGAGTTGTCCTTTGTCTTGGTATCAATTTATGTCTTCATGATTGTCAGACTTTTATTTCCCTAAAAGACTAATTTTTTCTAAAAATGCATAAGCCCAATGGGTCTGATCTAAAAAAAATTCTCAGAACATCTCTCAGAGTTATGATTATATATTTCTCCTACAGTATTGCTAAACACAATTGAGCCATGGAAATTTACCAAACCTCTATTTACCTCATCAATCTGGACCTTTATCTCAATTATTTAGCCTAAAATGGTAGCCATGTGTGCTCAGTCCTAGCCACTTACATGCTTTTAACTCTTTTTTTTTTTTTAGATTTTATTTATTTATTATATATACAACATTCTGCTTCCATGTATATCTGCACACCACAAGAGGGCACAAGATCTCATAATGGATGGTTGTGAGCCACCATGTGGGTGCTGGGAATTGAATTCAGGACCTCTGAAAGAGCAGTCGGTGCTCTTAACCTCTGAGCCATCTCTCCAGCCCGCTTTTAACTCTTTTTATTATAACAACATGAAAAGCCCTGGGCCTTTCTGGCCTTGGGTGGACAAACACTAACTTTTCTCAGAAACTATAAATGCAAATGTGTGAGGAAAGCAGTTCCTTTAATTACATGCATCTCCCTGGATGACTGATGGGCTCCACATAGGCATACTCATTGATCCAGACTTCTTTAGACTTCTACACTAGTCACCAATACCTGTGCCTTCGTTAGTGTACCACAGGTAGATAACGTGTAGGGTGTAGGCATGTCTCTGTCAGTATACGTGAGTTATATAACAAAGCACTTTGCTAATTAAGAAATCTCCTCTGAGACCATATTCTGCTCTTTTTTTTTAAAAAAATGGTTGTTGTCTTGTATAATTAACACAATGAATGAATAAATTTATGGTGCACTATGACTAATTTTGAGAGACATGATTATCTACAAAATTCTTGCTACAATCAAATTATAATGTAACATTAATGTAACATACACACTCCTACCTAACATTTTCTGCCAAGCATCATTGAAACGTCCATATCTCCTATTATATATGCCACTGATACATGGAGTGATAATATTCTGTTTTAGTCTGAGATGGTAACACAACCCAAAAAACTTACCACCCAGGAAGCTAGCAGGAGGATCATAAGTCCAAGGCCAACTTGTGCTGCACAGCAAAACTGTATCTCAAGAAACCACAACCAACATGATCTTGTTCCATTTGAGTAGAAAAATGGTTGTGACTTAAACTGTATACATATAAGTAATAACTGAATGCACTATTAATTCTGTCAACCGATACCTTGAGTAAGTAAAATGTGGTATAGTATAGGGATAGGATCTGGGGATATAAACCAAATATGAACTAAAAACTGAGGAATTATGCCATAGAACACTCATTACACATGGGAAATGCAGCATTTCCTCTCAAGATAAACCACTGGAAAGTTTAGTGTGAGGTTTGTTCTCTGAGTTGCAACATTTTTGAAAATTCAAGATTTCTGTAGAATACAGAATCCATAGTGGATTAGAATTAGTTACTAGTTCCTCCCAGTAACTAATAACTTGCAGATTTTATAATTATTGCAAGTGAGATTTTAAAATAATGAATGATGAAAAGCTATTTTTACTTTCAATAAAGCTGCTTCAAGAGGGTATAATTTTAAATGTCCTTATCCTGATAAGACAAGGGACTGCATTGTAAATTTAGCCATTTGAAGGTTACAAGTTGAAAAGTGATACTTGAACTAGGGTTTGAATGTTTTAACACCTCATGTACTTGCTACTATGTGTGATGCTTCCTGTAAACTCTACCACTCTCAGGGTAGAAGTAGAAGAATCAGGAAATACATCAAGACTATTCCCTACTATGTGTGACATTGTGTCAAAAAACAAAAGTCAATCGAAATTCTGTTTCCTAATTCTAGATTGTCTTTTTTTATACATTAAATTAAGACATAAATTCTTCATGTAAAAGAAAAATTATCAATATAAATACATCACTATTTTTACAGTAGATTAAATTATTTGTGTCTGCTTTATCACAATATATAAACAAAATTATATATACTCTCTCAGTAAACAAATAACTAAAATCCAAAGGCAGTTTATAAATTAGTTATGACAAAATCATTAAAATACAAATAACAAAATTCATATATATATACATTGTGTGTGTGTGTGTGTGTGTGTGTGTGTGTGTGTGTGTGTGTGTTTGTGATAATGGATCACTTGTCATTCAACTGTTTCATGGTTCTGTTTTTTCCCATTTAAACAGCATTGAATTTTTCATTAACGTTTACTATGATACCATTTGGCTTCGACTTGTGACATGAAACATGCCATCCATTGCTATCTCCATTGAAGCTAAACTCAGAATATGTGATAGTCCATGTAGCATGACTTTACCTTGGGATTATAAATACATGTTTATGTAAATAGGTCTCACAGTAGATGACTCTACTGGGTCATCATCTTGTGTTTTGATTGGTTTATTATTCATACACTTGATGAAAGATAATGGTGAACAGTGAAAATAAAAATATAATTTGACTATTATTGAAGAAACCCAAAATCAAGGGAAGTGAATCTCTATGCCTCATAATGATGACTATTTTCCAATAGGTGTTGTTACTCCAATTGTTTTATTTTTCTCCCACCCTCCAATTACTTTATCATCTAATAAAACCATCCATGAATGGTGTAAGTTGCTTACACCTAATTACACCTTTAATTAGATTAGGCTTTGGAAGTTTGGAAAGGATGGGGACACTGAACCTGCAGTGCTGAAGGGCAGGGAACACATCTCACTGTTTTAATAAATCAACAGGGATCAGTAAAGAGTTTGGAAAGTGCTTCTGAAAGCTTAAAAGTGAAAATGTTGCAGCCATGTATTTATATCATGGGGAAAAGATAAAAACAAAAACAAAAAACAAACAACAAACAACAGCAACAACAACCAAAACAAACCAAAAATCCCAAAAAACTAGAGATATGGAAGCCAGACCAACCTAATTTCAGAGTCTTGTGTTGCAAAACATAAAGTAGGTCAGTGCAGTATCAAGGTGGGTAAAACCAACTAACTGGGACTTTAAATATTAATGTTGATATTACGGTTTAACACCAGCATTACTGAAAGGATTGTTGGCTACTATAATATTGTATTATGTTTCTATGACTACCTGAACATTACCAGGAAACTAAAGTCTTAACACAACAAAAAAAAACCCATAATCTGAACATTTCTGCCTATAAAGTGGACACTGTATGACTCAGCTCTCTGCTCAAGGACCCAGTGAGCAAAATATTGCTATTATCACCCAGGCCAAGGTTCTTTTCTACCTAGCTTGTTTTTGAAACGAGCACATTTTCTAGTGGTTGCAGGGTGTAGGTGTAGTTCTGTTTTCTTTCTAGATTTTTTTCCCTGGGAAATCACTTTCTATGTGTTTTCATAGTTCTTGAACGGTTGGCACTTTGGGGCGGGGGCATGCTGTTCTCAATGTCTACTTTGCTGTCTCCTGTTTCAGCTACAATGCAATTGCCCATATCCTCTTCTCTTACCCACTGGATAAATAACTTACCTAACAAGAACTCATTGGATTATCTCCTAGATTATCTCACTGTGTTTTAGTTAATATTTAATTAATTCTTTGAGAATTTCAAACAATGTATTTTGATCATAGACACAACCAGATCCTCTTCTTAATTCACAGATCTTGCTCCACTTTCCCACACCCTAAATTATGCTTCCTTTTTTCTTAATATCTCATCTAGTCCAATTTGTACTGCTTTTATATTTCTAGGCCACCCAGATTGACCTACTAGGAGATTCTCTGCTAAAGAAAATTTACTGCTAATCCCCTAAAAGATAGCATCTGCCCATAACTCCTTAGTTGAGAGTGTGGGCTCATGATTTCCTTTCCACTTCAAAGGTCCATTAGGTATTGCTGGGCAATACACTGATCAACTCATAAGAGCTTTAATGAACTCAGTATTTTGAAGTAAACTACTTGGGAGCTTTAGTTATGTTTTGTAAATCTCTCTTTTCATGGCAATGCCCAGATTCATTCTCCATTTGCCTCATTAGGAAAAGGGGTGTATTACTCAATGGTTGGATGTATTGAGGTCCTGGGGGGTAGCATGTTACCATTCAACCTATTAAATATATAAGAAAGAAATATGAAGTATAGTTGCCCAAGCCGACATTGCCAAGCAGTTATACCCCAAAGGACATACTGAATCTCAAGCAGGAAGAGATATTACAACAATATCATGAATAAATAAAGCCAACTCAGTATTTAGAAAAAAAAGAGTACAAAAAGAGCAATAGAGAGAAAGAAAGCAGAACCATGGGGAGTGAAAAGCCTTGAGATTAATCATCTATCAACTAGAACTGTCACAAAAGAAAAGAATTCTAACATGTAAAATCCTCTGCCTTTGATAACTGAGGAGCCCAGATTTAATGCATCTCTAGATTTTTAAAATTTGGCAATTATTCTAAAAGATTTATAATGAATAAGCAAACAATATATGAGCCAAACCAAATGTGTCTCAGGGCAAATTCCTGCCTGTTGCATGCCAGATTTTGACCTCTGCTACATGATATAAAATTGATTTTTAATTGCTTATTAAATTGCTCTCATTAATGTATAGTCATACCTTAGGCTGATGTTGAGAGTAAGGTAGAACTTATTCCTTATTTTCAATGCTCTGAAAATTATACTTTCAGACTTCCCTTAGTTAATTTAGATTTATATTTGTAAGGTTGTTTCTATAGAGCGCTAAAGTTTTAAATTGTGCTTAAAAAATAATAACCAAGAGATTTCTGGAAATTTAATTTAATTGTTTTATTAGTAAATTAGAAGTTGATGAAAGTAGAATTGTAGGCTTTTTCGTGCAGTTAAATTTAGGATTATTAATAAATAAAAGAAAGAAGAAAAAACTAAACACATAGTTGCTGTGTATTTGCTTTGTTTCAAGACAACTATTTATAAGAGTTTGAAAGAACATCTGCATTGATGTGTGTAGTATGTGTGCGTGTGTGATCAGTGCATTTAATCAAGGGTACGTGTATGTATATCTCCATTTGTATGCATATGCATTTTCAAACAGATATAGACATTGTTAAGGTACACATCACTCTACATCATGATTATGAATAAGAATCTCATGTCAAATTCACTACATTCAAAATTGTCCTAATTTTATTTGTATTGACATAACTGACTACCTGAGGATGGGTAATTATTTATAAATTGTCATTTTGTTTAAATTTTGTTTAAATACTGATTTTTCAGGCCCAGAAACCAAAGGCATGGCATCAGTATATGATAAATATGGTTATGTTACATCATGCCATAGTACAGGGTGGAACAAACACCAATATTCATACAGAGACACAGAGGAAGAAAGCCACTAACCAATTGTCTTTGACACCAATAGTTACTTTTCTATTGCTCTGAAGAGGCAACATGACAATACAACTTATAAAAAACATTAATTTGACTGGGGGTGCATTGTTCCAGAGAGTAGTAGAGCTCATGACGTCATAGTCAGGACCATGACAGCAAGCAGACAGGTATGGTTCTGGAAGCTGAGAGCAATATTGAAACTGCAATCCAAAGGCAGAGGGTTAGGGAAGAACTGGGAATGGTATGGACTTTCAAAACTTCACTTTCTACCTCCAGCGACACACAACTTCTTACAAGGAAGGCCATACTTCCTAATCCTTTTCTAATAGTTCCACCAACTAGAGACCCTACATTCAAACATATGAGCCTATGGGGTCATTTTTAATCAAACCACCATATCATTCCTTTCACCAGGAGGCCATTTTCAGAGTAAGTAACCCATTTTTAAAATATCTGCACTGATGTACTCATAAAAACAGTGGCCTGATGACCTAATCTCCTTTGAAAGAGCATATCTGGCAACACAGTTACAATGGCAATTAAATATCAAAATGAGTTTTGAAGGGGGTGTCTAGTCATAGCAACTGCTTGTCTGTTTGTCATTTTAAGTAATGCTATTTTACTCTACACACTCCATCTTATTTAATTTCTAATGGGAGTAATAACACTACAGTTTGGAAAAATATCACATGTGCAAAGCACTTAAAATAATGTTCAGCCGGAGTAACATTAAATGAATATTAGATAGCATAATTGAGTGTGTACATCCATATTCAGAGACATACATTAATTTATAGTTGTGTTTATCCCAGTAATGTATCATTTAATAATTAGCCATAGCAAATGATGAATTTGTCTGAACATCTTATTTAACTTATTCAGTGCTTTTGCTACTTTTCACATCAACACAAACATTGTTACATTGACTCTTTTGATAAATGACTAGAGCTAGAAAAAAGAATATCTGAAGGAGAAAGGGTATTTTCAAGGTCATTCTGAGTGATATGATTGGAAAAAAGAACCAGTGCCCTGTTCCCTTACGGGAAGCACATACTAAGAAATTGCAGGCAGCATATGTGGGAGGCAACCTTGAAGAATATGACACCAACACATAGACTTTCGGTGGCAGAGAAATCTCCCTTTAACACAGTCACAAATTAAAGCCTCCTATTAGTGACCATCACAATAACTAAGTCACAGGGGAAGATACAAGTCTTATATATTGTGTGACAAGGCAATTCAGTTGTTGTTTCCTAACTACTCAGCAAGGTATTGCCTTTGTCCTTGACAAGAAGCGGTTTGTTTGGCACAAAGGTGAAATAAGAGAAAATCTAAGACAGATGATCAGGGTGCTAGGTACAATGCTGAAGTGCCTCCAGGTCAAAGTTCTATAATGGTAAAATGTCAATTTCAGAAGATGTTTTCTCATTGTGTTTTCTATTACTGTTCTGTGAGATTCTTTTCGGTGAATCAGCTCACTTGTATTCAAAGATGTATTCCTGCTTCTCATATGGGTCATTATTTTTTCTCATTTTCTCTCTGTAGGTCAGGCTTTTACTGTCCTGTACTTGTATTATTTTACAGCCTTGCAATTGGTTTTCCTGACTCACCTGTCTTCCCATTCCTTCTTTTTGCTATCAGAAGCACCATCTGGGAATACAGTGGCCACTATGCTGCTTGCTTGCTAGCATCCTGAGTAGCTCATTCCTGACAATAATATGATCAATATTGAAACTTCATGTTTTCCTCTTGACATGCATATGTAAGATCAACCTTTGCCAAGATTTAGAATGTATCCTGGAGTTTTGCAAACCTTTTAGATATCATGCCTCAGCAGGTTAAGAATCATGGTGATCCATGATGCATGTGCCTGTAGGAAATTTAATGTCCTCAAGGGTAACTCTTGTTTGTATAATGCCTCACATAGACTCATGGATTGAATGCTTGCTCTGCAGATGCTGGTATTGTTTTGAAATGTTACAGAAGCTAGGGAATAGAGTGCTTAGGTGTTATATATAAACCACAAGCAAGCCTTTACAGGCTTCTCTCATTACAGTCTAGAGCTCCCTGCTTCATAGCAGGAGTAGTGATATAAGTAATTCTGCCACAGTTCTACCACCAAATGATATGTGCCATGACAAACTGAAATCCTGAGATCCACCACTCCAAATAAATTCTTTCTCCATGAAGTAACTTTTGTTGGGCTTAGTATCATAGTGATGAAAATGGTAGCTAACATATCAATAATAGTTATTCTTAAGATTGATAATAGTAATAACCTTCTGGTTATTTGAAGAATGCTATGTTATATATCATACATTGGACAAGTACTTTGAATAAATTATATTAATTTGAGATATACAACCTTTCATTGAAGATGTAGTTAACCACTAATTAAGTTTATTCTGGACTTACTTACAATTTATCCAATAAGTGACTAAAATGTGACAGAATCAGTACCTGCATCCATGTGTTTAATACTAAGATCCTTACTGATACCATAAAAGTTTACATAAATATCTAGAGATGTAGAGTTAGCTCCTTAAACTTTACTGATGTATATAAGTGCTTCTATCAAATTTATTATTTACCCAAAAGATAAAGTTGTTCTCTTTGTTCCTACCATATTAAACACTATGCACAATGTATTTAATATATCACATAATCTACATCTCTATAAAATCCTACTCTATCATAAAGACACAATGTAAATCTTATACTAGCTCTTTATCTTCATTGAGTAATATCAACAAGTATGTATTCAAGTATAAATAGTGAACCAACTGTATGTCATAGATTAAAGAGTCTAGTCTGGTTTAGAATTGTTAAGAAGCTAAATAAGGATTTGGATAGAAATATTTTTTTCCTAGTGTTTGGTTTTGTTATCTAACTGTAGCTTTCTTTTATTGAAGTATTTTTTATGTGCAGTGTAAAGGATCAAATATTAGAATCAATATTTCACTTCCCATAAAGATGCTTGAAACCACAATTATGGAATGGTGATGCTTTACTCATGGGGTCTATCCCTCAAAAACTAATCCAATCAAGGACTATGAAAATTAAAGAAGTTCATAGAGCACAAGTCACTTTTTATCGGTAGGGAGTTAGGTCCTCTGATTCAACACTTGAGAAATAGCTTTGTTTCCAGTTGGCTTCAATGGTTTCTAAAGAGAAATAGTCAATCTTTGGGTCTGCTTCTCTCTGACCTTAGGTGATGATTATATCTGTTTCAACATTTCTCCTTTGCCTTCAATTTTCTCATATGTATTTATGACACGTCTTAAGATGTAATTATTGTATTTTTATCTAGTTGTGGAAGTAGTTCTCTAAGTACACTTTCATTAAAATAAATCATGGAATTTTCCAGATATATTTAAAATGTATTTTCAGTTTGGCTGTCCATCTCCTTCTAAACAGATGCTGAGATTACGCAAAATATGGAGCACTTTGTGGATCCTATAAATGTGTACAGATGTTCATTTGTCTTAGTTGAATCTCTGACTGACATTTAGCACAGGTGACTATTGTCTATTTTCATACACTGGATTACTGCCTAAGCTATCTTCTCCTTCTAGTTGATAGCAGCCATATCACTTTTTAACCTTCAGTTATTAGTTTTCTGTTCTAAATTGAATGTGTGTTTGTGTTTTACATTGCTAGCACATTGCATGTATTTATTCTCTTAGAGCAGGCTTGTAACTTCTCATTTTTTTTAAAAAAATATTGTTGCTGCTTTAAAATCCTATTTGGTATTCTAATAGTTTTATCATCATGGTGATCATAGCTGATGATTGATTTTCTAATTTATCTTCAAGTATTTATTGTTTTTTGCACTGTAAATAGTTTTATAAGTATCCCAAATATTTTGCTATTATCTCATGAGTCTGTTGATATTACCTATTTTTTCAGTAGTCATCCTCCTATATCATGTATGCATTGAAATATTATCCCTGTGGTGTTGACTATATGACAGGGTCATTTTCCACAAACCTCTGTTGAGACTGCCTTAGGTAGGTTTGAAAGCATTTTTTATTCTGCTCCTAGCATAGTCTCTATTGATCTTATGGTTAAGCATTAGCAGTCCCTACTGTCAGGTAGGGGTAAAAATCACCATGGTGAAGAACTTAGAGATGTTACAGCAGATGAGGAAAGTTGGAGATCTAGGCTTTCAGTGACAGCAGTGTAGACAGGGGTGGTAATATTGAGCTGCAGCTTTGTTTGGTTTGCTCAGTGTGCATAAGTTTCTGTCTCATGTCCTTTCTAAAACAGGTACATTTCTTTATTTTTCCCAATTTTTCTTTATATTCGTTGATGATTCCACAGTACTATCTATCTCAGGAATCAAATTATATTAAGAACAAAGCAAAGTCACAGCAGAGTAACTACTTGTGTCTGTAAAGTCTTAGAATGTTTGCATTTTTTTCTCTCCATCTTTTATAATATTATCATTTCTTTACATGTCATCTCCTGCACTTTTAGACAGAAATGTATACATTCCCAAGAAATTAAATGTGATGTTAACAAGTAGATCTTACTTAGAGATTGTGTTCCTACAAAACACAACAAATTAGAGTGCATATAATTAGAATTCAATAGCAAAACATTGAAGCCCAGGATTAACCTCTCATTAAAAAAAAACTTATCAGAAGAGGATAAGTGAGATTAAATATTAATGTCCAGAAAGCTACAGAGAAGACTCATTAGTTAAAATGTGTATTGGTCTTGCAGAGTACCCAAGTTTGATTCCTAGCAAATACATTGATCTATACAAATCTCTAGGTGCTATTCACATTAGAATCGTTCTTCCAAGCTAAATCAACCAAATATAGAGACTCCTTCACTGATATGTCCATGACAACTCCAAACCCAGCCAAGGTAACAATTAGAATCAATCGTCAAGGATTGGGGAGGAGTTCACAAATCCATTCCTAACTGAGGAGCTATTGATAGCTAATAGCTGTTGAAGGAAAGATAATCATTCACCCATGGAGGTTTGACCACTGGTAAGTAGCCCATGTCTTAGTGTATGGTCCAATATCTATACATGCTTGAATAGCACTAGAAAAACACACTGGGTGATTTGAATACAGTTTGCAAGGAGGCATAAGTTGGATCTAGGGTAATTTAGAGGTGGGGGAATAAAGAAGATTATGACCATATGTAATTGTATACATGTCTTAACAGAGAATACATTATAAAAGATTGACTATCATGGTATAGCATCTTAAAAATCCAAAATAACTGAGGTTTTCAATTAACTGTTAAATAATTGGAACATTGAGAAAAGGTCATACTAAAAATTGGCTACCTATGGAAAATTTCTTAGCAAACTTATTAATCATCCTAACAAGAATAATGTATAGTAAGTGACCTAGAATACTTGAAATTATTCAAAATCTGTATGTTGAAGATGAAAGTATTGGAGCATTAACAAGATCACTTGGTATAATAAACCACAAAGGGGTCTCATTAGATTGAAACACTTTATCTGATGCTAAAATTATGGATATTTCTCTTCACAAAGTCAAAACTGATATATTGTAAAACTTCAAGAATGAACTCTAATGTTGGCTATAGACCTACATCAATAATTGCATATAAATATTTTTGAAGGGAATGTAAACTCTAGTGTACGATTCTAGAGCAGGATGTTTAGAGAATGCAGGAAGTCATTTGTGGAATAAATGGGAGCTCTGAATATTCTCCTTAGTTTTTGTCTTTAGACGAGGCTGGCCTAAAAATAAAGCCTCTTTTCCCAAAGATACAAACACATTTTTAAAATAGTCACTATGTAGAAAATGTACACATTGCAAAGGAATTTGAGAAAAATACCAACAGAAATTTCAAAGAAAGTTTTGTTCTAAAGACAAAGAGTAATGGACTGGCAGCCAGGGAGAGAAGCATGGTTAATGGAACTTGTTTGTCTTTTATTCCAAGACAGAATCAGTTCATGCAGTTTAAGACAGAAAGGGGGAAGTGGAGATTACACAAGAAAGTACAAAATTCCCAGTCAAAATTATTTGACTAAATTTAGATCCAGCAGAGTAGGCAAAGTCTCCATATGGAGAAAAAAACATACAGAATCACTCATTCATGTTGGGTCAAAAAAGAGTAAAAGTACATGAGGAGTATTTCACTGGAAAAACACCCAGCCCATTTGCCTTTTGATTAATTGGTACTCAAAACCATCCTAGTATTAAGATTTCAGTCCTTGCATTCTCTGAATTTGCTTAGATAGTCAGATAAAGCAATGAGCAACTCCTTTTACGGAGTCAAAATCAAAATCAACCTTGGATTTGCTACACACAGTGATGATACAAGAGAATTTCCAGATCCAGAAAATAAGATTTTTCTCAGTAAGATACTGACATATTTTAATGCACAGGATTTGACAGAAACTTATAAAATACATTCATTTCATATGAAAATAATAGACGTTTTTATAGTACACTCATTTATAGTGATTTGCCAGTTTTTTGCACTCAGCTGACCAACAACAATTAGCTTCTTCATTCTTGACAGGTCTAAATTCTATGAAACATGATTGTTCACTTTCATTCAAATTCATTAACTGCCTAAGCCATTTAACAATGTTAATTTCCCTTATTCTTTTTCCCTGTTCTACAACATTGACCAAAAGAATGTACCCCATTAAATACAAGAACAACAGACAACATTATTGGTTATTTCAGTGGCAGATAAGTCAGTCATTTTAAAGGAACGGAGTACCAGCTCAGCTGTGAAGTGGTGCGATGTGATGCAGAGCCTTGAAACATATTTTATGCTTGACAGTAATAATATTGAATTAATATGTCTCCGCATAGCTTAGGAAATCTGGTTCAAATTTAGCCCAATTTATCAAGGTTTGGCAGAGTTATAAGAATTAACAAATCATGCTGTGACTTGAAATTAGCATTATGAATATTTAGGAGCTGTTACAACTGTGGGCTAAATATATAAAATGTCACTGTCATCATATAAAAACAAAGTTTTGCACATGAGGGGAAGGCTTATTACATAGTCCAGTACAGTTAAAAATAATATTGCATTTGATTTTGCTTTTGAGTTCAATGTCTATCAAAATGCTTCTTTATAACAACAAAGATCCTCGACACCTGCTTCAAAGATGTGTGTTCAGAATATCTTTCTGTGCCCCAATCTGGTCTTCCCTTTCCTTAACAGCTTCATTTAGGATGTATATAAAGAAGTGTCATCCTTTTAGCAAGCAAGGCAGACCCATTTCTAAGAGTGTTTCTCTCCTCTTTGCCACACAATCCATGGGGATGCTGAAGGCTACATCCATTAGTTTTTATACCAGGTTAATAAAAGTTACATTTAAACTTCTGATAATTAAATGCGTATGGCATCCATTTGTCTCCTGAAAGTCACCCATCTACACAATCATATCAGAACATAGTATAACTTTCTATTTTTTTTAACCTCTGGGTCTGCAATTTAAAATAAAAATAGAAGTCACCAAAATGTGTAGAATGATTTTCTTTTAGGCAGAATGAGGTCAAGTACATTGAATGGCATAATGAATGAGTGGTTGTGTCCACAGAGAGCTTGTTAAAAGGTTAGTTATGATGGGTAATGAGGATTGAGAACCTTGTGGAAAGCAGATAGCTTCATTTTTCATTAGAAACACTTTTAAGTGGAGTTTTGTTCTCATGAAGTAGCTTTGTCTATTTATAAGGACAAAAATGAGGCCATTAAAACATTTTAGGCAAAAAGGTGGTTTTCTTGTTCTGATTGACCACTACATACAAAGCATTTATACCATCAAGTCTGAAATATTTAGACACAGTAAAATTTTATTTGTGCAGTTTTCATAGCTAAAGGATTGGTTAAACTCTGGCATGGTATTTTCAAGCATGTGAGGAACACTCTTTGGCTTGTCTCAAACTTTGCAGTTTTTACATGGCAAGAACTGATGGTGACTTTCAAATTACCTTCTTTTGGAGGCACAATTGGAGAGCAATATTTGCCTTTATAAAGAACAAGTAAAATAAAAGAATAAATCCACAATGAGAAGTATTGGTTTTAAGAATCCAGCGAGACTTGCGTGATGGTCTACACTTGAAATCTTATCATGTAGGATTTTTGGGCTAAGGGGTTGCTGGGAGTTGCAGGGCAGCCTGGTGTTCTAGACTAGTGTGGGATATAGAATGAGTCCATGTCTTCAAAAATAAAAAAGAGTTAAGAGCCGGGTGTTGGTGGCGCACGCCTCTAATCCCAGCACTTGGGAGGCAGAGGCAGGCGGATCTTTGTGAGTTCGAGACCAACCTGGTCTACAAGAGCTAGTTCCAGGACAGCCTCCAAAGCCACAAAGAAACCCTGTCTCGAAAAGCCAAAAAAAAAAAAATTAAGAAAGCAGAAACAGAATGGAATATTAATTTTAGTAAAGTAATCAGACTTTTTTTCTGAAACTGTAATGATCTCTAAAATACAAGTCTAGTGAGTGAATTAAAATACATATGTATAATCAACAAAAGAACTTGTCAAAGAAGTCCTAATTTTTAACTAAAGATTAATGAAGTGCTAATATATTGTCATGGAAAATAAAGACTTGGACTAAGATTAGCATCAATAATCTTAGGCCAGAAAGACTTAAATGCAGATCCAAGAAAATTTTCTATCAATTTAGGAAAGAGATTCCAGTGCTTGCTCAGGAAAGAGGGGGATAGGATAATTGTTTTCTAATTCCATTAAGCCCTTGGGGAATGGAAAGATGCAAGCTCATGTTTGGGAGGGTAAGATGCTCTTTAGATTTTCTCTGGCTGGACATGTGTCATGTCTTGGTAAAAGAGAAGGGAAATCCAATCAAATGACTGCCAGTTTTACAGAATAAGATGCCTTAACTCCACTGCTGACTGTCTCTTTCCTAAATGTGTCTCCTTGCAGAATGGTTCTGGATGTTCATTGGAGGGTGTAAACAAAGCAGTGTTCTTGCACCTGAAGTTGAGATGACAGGACAGAAGAGAGTTGGGGAGGAATGGCTTCAAGAATATTACCCTGAATGTAGCATTGATTTAAGTAGAACTCTGAGTGTATCTTTTCCATAGCAGAGTGACTATTTATTAACATTGGCATGTCATGTGAATATCAGTAATTGTCATATGCTATAGATCTTGGGGAAAGCTGCAGATTTATGATGTTGTCTTTCTAGGGATTGAGCACAAAACATTTATTGAAAAATGTCATTTTTGGTGATCAACTTCCTTGATTTTAGTCTTCCAATTTAAGTGTTACAGAGCAAAGAAGATATGTGATACATTCATAATTACCAAAATACCAAAATTCTACAAATCATATGTTATTTGAAATTTATGTTTGAAACCCAAGGGTAATTTAAATTTAATGGACTAATTGGCAACTAGTCAAAATGTTCAGACAATATACTCCTACACACACTAATAGGATTTGGTCAGCAGGTAAAAACTGAATACATACACAATTGAGGTTGAAAATTAAAGGATTTGATAAGTATGTTAAACATTAGTTAAAACCAAAAAGACCTATAATAATATTTATATTATCTTTCTTATTTTCATTACAAAGAAATAGAAAAGGACACATAAAATATTTGGAAAGGGTGACTAAGATTTGCATAATAGTGATTTCTTTCCATAATATCTAAAATTTTACTTAAATACAGAAAATATATTATTATTCAGTCATTAAAAGAAGGGGATCCTGTCAGTTATGACAGCATGAGTGAACCTTACATTATGCTATATAAAACAAGCCTGTCATGAAAAGATAAATATTGCATGATTGGCTATGTGAGGTATCCAACATAGTCAAAACTATTTAAGCAGAAAAGAGAATTGGTTGTCAGTGGCTGTGGAAAGGAAGAAATGGGGAGATGCCATTCAACAGGCAAAGAGAGAGCCAGTTGTAGTGGTACACTTTCATAATTCCATAATTATAATTCTATAATAGGAGACTGATGCAGGACGATTTCTGTGAGTTGGAAAGCAACTTGTGTGATATAAAAATAACCTGTCTCAAAAATTCAAAAGTAAATAGATAAATAGTGAAAAGTTCAAACATACAAAATGAGATTTTGTTATGTAACATTGTGCTTGCAATTAAGAAAGGTCCACTGGTCACTAGAAATGTATTTGCGTAGCAGGTCTCATTTTGTAGGTCTTTTTCTATAATAAGAATAGTTAAGAATACAGTGATGAAAATTAGTAGTGAGACAGTTAAAAAATACATAATTTTCAGTCTTTTGTGTCTAAAATAGATTCTAAGTAAACTTTGAAATTGTTCCAATTTTATCTCCCATTTCATATCAAGAGAGTCACAATAAACAAGGAGACAGTTTTTGAACCAGGGAAAAAATAAACAGAACTTCTTGGTGAGATCTCCACCCATTTACAAACTCTAAGCATTTCTCAGAAGAGAGCCTTTCTGAAACTCAAGTCAGACAGAGTCAAGGTGTTGCAACCCAAGACACATTCCCACTATCAGTATACAAAGTGGAGTTCTGGATTGCAAAAACATAAATTAAAGGATTTTGAGGTTTCTTCCCACTACACGTTAATACCTTTTTAAAATCTACTTCCCCAAATTTCTTTAACTGTGTCTTGAGAACAATATCACAAAGGCTACAAAAAATATTCCCATTGACAGTCTAAAATTACCTTAATAATATCATCAAGTAACTCAATGATAGTAGGTGTGTTTTATATCACCTTGAGCTTCAGACTCTTGTTCAACAATCACCCTGTTTGGTTAGACTGTCATATGCCTTCAATATTTCTTATTCATAGGTACTCCATATCTCCTTTTCAACTGATATGTTGTTGGGATCATTAAAAGGTTTTAGAGTGTAATATTATGCTTCTTTCATGAAGTGCAAAGGAGTATTGTCAGTGGCTTGGTGCTAGAGGCACAGTTATTTTTTATATATAGATTTTATTTAAATTAGAAACAATCTTATTTTACATATCAATTCCAGTTCTTTCTCCCTTCCAACCTCCCATGTCCCACACGGACCATCTGCTCCATCCCATCTGCCATTCACTCGCCAGGGAGGGTGAGGCCTTCCATGAGGGATCATCGAAATCTGTCATGTCATTTAGGGCAGGGCCTAGTCCCTCACATATGTATCTAGGCTAAGAGAGTATCCCTCCATGGGAAATGAGCTCCTGAAGATAGAGGCACAGTTCTTATAGAAACTTGGTGCTTGGCTTTCTTAGCTGGGGTTGCCTTTCCTCCTGTAATAGACTATAATGTTGAGGGACATGTTTTCTTGGTGTCTAATTCCACCCAGCACTCCCTGTACCATGTAGCCTTTTTTGATGAATTTTGCCTTTTAGTCCTTTTACAATTGCCACTTCTTTATTTTCAAGGTGCTTTCAATGTTTGATGTAGAGGAGCTATACCATTGCCAGTTAATTTAAAGAATCTGTGGCCCTTTATACAATATTTGCAAAGAGGGTATTCCTTCTGAAAAAGGAATACTTGCCCTGCTTTAAATTCCTTCAAATACTTTATGCTACATATTTGCATTTTACTACATGGCTTCCTCTGGAGAAGAAGTATGGTTGTGCGTTTGCACAGCTTGAAAATTCAACATGAGATTTCTCTGTGGAAGTATGCAAATTCACAGAAATTAAATGCAGTAGAATTATGTAGAAATGAATGATCTGTAAATTCATTTGAAATGCCCATAGGTACCCCATTTTCCAAAGAGGGGGTAGTTTTAAGGATATGCTGCATTGATTTTTCTTGTATGTCACATTACATTGGGTTTGTATGTCTCATTATACGATGTTATCACTCTATGGTACTGTGGCTTATGTGGTGATACTGTGAGCATAATGTAATGTGATGCACCATGGCTGTGAAATGCCATTAAACTATGACACTCCAGAGAGCCAGTGAATTATGCTCTGTCACCACTGCTACTTCAGAAAGCTCAGAGAGCTGCAGGAGGCACTTGCTTTGCAGGATTATCTGAATTTGTTTATCTACTTCATTTAAGCCTTGCCAAGCTGTATGTTGACAGAATTAACAATAGTACCAATACCGCCTCTATTTGATTCGCTTCTAAGAAAAATACCTGTCCCTAAAATGGATTATCATTATGCTTTGTCTATTTGGCAACTGTGGAGCAATGATGTAAAACAGTAGCTTCTGCCACCATAATCAATACTTTCTCCATGTTATGCTTGTTATTAAGGATGAGAATGTCTCTTTCCTTTCGTGAATATTTGCCTGGAAAAGTTCAATAAGAATTCTTGAGAAATGACTTGGTTTGTGTTGTCATTTTTACTGTAGTTTGTTTTCATTTTTTTAAAATTCAGTTTGTTTTTTATTTGTCATGAATCTTCTTGTTCAAAGAGACCTTCAAAGTAACCTTGTAGTAGTGTAACCTTGTCTGTTTTTTCTTCCCTTTTATTTTCTCTTTTGATACCATGGCCACAGTGATTTGGTGCCTGGGGGTTTTCACATCACTAATGGTATTGAGTTGGAAGAAGAAACATAACCTTCTGGGCTCATCTATGGTCTTGGAATCTTATATTAAAGGAGGATATTCTTTCAAGGCACTTTATTATGTATTTATTTTTTATTGGGAACCTTTCAAGATAGAATCCACAGTGAAATTCTTCAGTAACTATTATTTGAATCAAAGGAAAGATAGCTCTGGTGTTTTTTACAGTTTGGGTCACTTGAAGCCAACAAGATGTAAAGATGTGGAATTCTACCTTCTTTGTAAGAAATTATTTTTAATAACTATAATTTTGTTTTATTATGGCAATGGCTATGTGTATTATTTTTATTAACTATGGATAAAGAGTAAAAATTATCTGACTAACCTATTCCTCAGTTTGTCTTTTTGGGCTTCTTAAAAGTAAATTTATTGTTGCTATTACTCCACATTTTCAGGAGTTATCAGAGAGGTTTTCTTACCTAATACTTTATTCATATTACCTAAATCACTTTTAAAGCCTTGCATGTTTTGTAGTAATATAAGCACCACTTGGACTTGATTGGGTTCAAAGGAGAGGTGTGGTCTCTGCAAGTTGCTGCCAACATCAGACAATTGTCTTTCATTTTGTTCATACTGTTTTTCACATGTCTACCACATGTCTACCACATAGAAACTTCATGATATTTCTTCTTTGATGATTATCATGCTTCTTCATACTTAAATACAATTCCATAAAGAGATAGAATTTCTCAGTCAACTTAAATGGACTTCCATGCTGGAGATTTAAAAATGAAAGAAAAGTATAACTGAGACATAAATATCTTTTATATTTGATCATGACTTTAAATGATTCAACTGTGTCAGAGTTTCTTTGAGTCTGTTTAATTTGATGTTATACTTGAGTAGGGTGAGTAGTCATATCCTCATTCTTCACATACCTATCATATTTAATATAACTTAAAAATGTTTGCATGTCACATGAAGAATACTAGCACAAGGATGTTATTACATAGCTCCTGCTTAGTAAGTTGGCCAAGTTGTTTCTCATTTCTCTCACGACCATGTATAAAATTCTTATACGAACCCAGGGCTGTTGTAAGTCCAATTGTAAATTGTCAATATAATAATACACCTGCATTTTTGTTGCTGTCACTCATTTTATACTCCTTTGAAACAATATATGGATATGTGTTCATATTTCTATAAAATCATATTTTAAGATAATTATATCACACAAAAATAATGGATGTTTGAATTATGGAAATTGCCTGTGTTCTGATTCCCTTCAGATACCTAATACTTTACTTTTATTCTAGGGCCACTAGTGATGCCATTGGCTAAAATGTTTTATTTTCTCTTGTTGCATACAAAATTGTAACACTCACAGTGCGTTTTCATAATATACTTAGTATTTTACAGTCTCCTTGGTCATAAAAGGTTAAAGTGAGTTGCCTGCTCAGAACCTCTCAGTGAAAACCTAGGGTATTATATGGGCTGTGCTCTAACTTGGAGATTCAACTAGGGAAGTGTTCATTTTCCCAAGTTCTTCAGGTGTTACAAGAATGTCATTATGACTGAAGGTCTGTTTGTGAACAAATCATGTCTGTAGATACATCAGGCCTTAGGATCTACAGTTCCTTGCCTTGTGGTCATCTCCATAGGTGTCTCTGTCCAGGCAAATAGACATTAATATATGATAAAATTTACAGCATTACATATCAGCCTGGCCATTTTTGTTTGTTATAAGGTCATTGTTCTCACTTACACTTGAGGAGTAGATGTGACTCTTTGCAACTCAATGAAGGGCATCTATAGAACAACTTCTACAAATGCATCAAAGAATATAGCTGGTATAAAACATATCAAGTTGCTATTTTATCATCATTTTTCTGTCTTCTCCGAAGGAAGGTTGCCCTTGCTCAATGTTCCACACAGCTATAATACAAAGATTTCTGAAGTAAACAAAGTCATCAGGAAATTCTTAGAAAAATAATTCATTATTTGTACATTCTTCCATGTTGGCTATTTAGTAGGAAATTATCAGCATTCCTTAGCCTTTTTCAATTTTAATACCACAGTGAGTGCTTATAGAATCCCATCTAAGAAATAGCAATGAGGGCAACACCTAAGCTGGTTAGTTCTGCTAGTCCTTCTGAATGCCATAGTAAATTTTTTTTTATAGCACTGGGGAAATGGAAGCATGTCTATTTCTTCCCCACAAAATGAGAAAATAAGACCATAATTTGGTTCATTTACCTCAAGTAAAAGCTAATAATGAGAAAAATGCATTTTAAGTAAAATCTAAATGAAATCCAAGTATTAGTACTCATTATAGGTGTTTAGATTTGATATATAAAAGAAACTTTTATAAACATTAGGAAAAATATTTTTTGTGTGTTTGTGCAGGTAGATTTTGGAGCATAGTCATTATGTGCCATTCTGGAACTTTTTATAAGAGAATTGGTCAAAATTCACTGTTAATGTTTTATGCTTGGTAATGATTTGTCACTGGGTGAGGTAGATTCTGTGTACTGGAAGGTGGTAAATTCCATCACTGATTTCTGCCAGTTGTGAAAACTGTTCCAGAAATTGGTAAATATCTTGAAGAATAAGAACATTTCCAGAACCACTTGAGTGGTACCCATGGGTTTACTGTGTGTTCCAATCTGTAAGACTGACAAGCTTTGAGCCTCTCTTCACTTCAAAGTCCTTAAAGATTATAGTTCTATAAGTGTAACAGAAGAGGGGCTACCATTTCCTTTTTGTTGACACCTTTTAGTGTATTAATTTGTTTTATTATTTAAAGCAACTTGCCATTTAGTTAAATAACATGCTTTATTTGTCAGTTACTCAAATTTTGGTTCTAAACATCCAGCGACTTTGAGTTTTGAGAGGGTAAATGTGTGAGGTCAAACTCTTAGTATGATTTTTATATGACTAACAGAGGAAATTAATATTGCAGGGCATTGGTGGCACATGCCTTTAATCCCAGCACTTGGGAGGCAGAGGCAGGCAGATCTCTGTGAGTTCGAGGCCAGCCTGGTCTCAAGAGTGAGTGCCAGGATAGGCTCCAAAGCTACACAGAGGAATGCTGTCTCAAAAAAAAAAAAACAAAAAAACAAAAAAAGAGAAGAAATTAATATTATAAGTCTACAATGAAGGAGTTTATCTCCCCCCAAATACTGACAAAAGTAGTTGTTTTCTTCATTAGCTTAAACACTAATAATTTTATATTATATGTAGAAAATAAATCTATCAAGAGATGAATGGATTAAGAAAGCATGGTGCATACACAAAGTAGAAATATTATTTGTAAAACAAATCAAAATCATGAAATTTGTAGGAAAATACATATATTTGGGATGTGTAACATTAAGAAAAGTCAGCCAAAACCAGAAGTAAAAAGCACCATGTTCCTTCTTGCTTGTATGTCATACTTTATAATGTATTTGTATACATATGTAAACAGCTCTTAAGTGTGAATAAAGCATAATATTTATTAAAGAGACCAAGAAAGGACAGTATTATGTGAGGAGGAAGTAATGGAAAGGTAAAGAAAACAAGTCACAGAAAGAAGATACAAAGCTCATTGTTTTTTTACTGGTTTCTATTTCATCATAGAATTTGTGTGCACATGGTGGATGAGTCAATAAGAAAGTGATTGATAATACATGTGTAAAACTCCAAGAAAAATTCCATAGCTACAGAACAGTCATTCCAAGTGTATAGAAATTTACTGGTATGCATAGATATGGGGACCAGACAAGTGTCTGAGTGACTGCTTTCATCTAGCTATGTGATGGTGGTTGCAAGAAAGTGATTAAAATTAATAAGATAAAATATATTTAAATATTCCATTTCAAATAAATGACTTTCTGTAGCTTAGGTGTTTCAAATTAAGTTTAAATAAAAGTAATGGAAAGTACAAGACCCAGGGAGTCTTTAAAGGAGAAAATGGCATTGAAAGTTACTGAACCTTCCCAGTAGTATCTTTGCAAAAAAAATTCAGGATATGATGAAAGCCAGCACGGAATTCTCTCTCTCTCTCTTTTTTTTTTGTTTTTCAAGAGGTGAACGTTGACTTCCAGTCTTTGATTGCTTTTCATAATGTTTCTTCTACCAAAATAAAGTAACTGCTTTATTCTGTGATTCTATGGTCACCTTTGTTTTTTCCCTTTTATTTTTTTTAAATAGGTGTATGTTTAACATTTGTTTCTCTGCCATGCTTATTTGTTAACCAAGCTACTTTTAACAAAAATCTAATGGACATTGCCTCAACTACTGAAGCTCAGAGGCCAGATTGTTGTTTCATTATCAGTACAGTGAACCATGTCTTATGGTGTGAAAGAAAGAATATGATTTAATTAATTATGAAAAACAAAGACAATATTTTCCTATTGTTATTCCTCAGCATGTGTCATATTGTATCTGTGAAATAAATTTTGCTAGAATGGTTGATGTTAAAATTACTGTTTTAATTGCTGATTTGAGCTTCTTAAAATATTGCACAATGAATTTGAATGTGTTTATGAGAAGCCTTATTCTCAGCACTGATGATTATAAAATCAAAATATTATTCATCCCCAAAATGTTGAAGATACTTTCCACCATGAAGTATTAAATATCCACCTAAGATTTAATTCTTTATGTGAAAATAAATAAGCATTTCTATCTCATTGTAATGCAATTTTTATGTTTAATAAGTGCTAGAAAACATATTCATGGTTAAATTGTTTTAAAATCATTTCTTTATGGTTTATTTTTAGTTAATGTTTGATTTGCATACATATTTTCTACATTTATACACCTGAGATATTGGGAAATTTTCTCGAGTGGAAAGATGTGCTGAGTGGACACTGTTTAAGAAATTGTAGTCTAAGTTATGCTTGTGAAACCAAAGCATCAGAAGCCTGGCATCTGCCATGGCGCTTTCCTCCGTGATCTTCAGTGTGTTCTCGTGTAATAGGAGTTCTCTCTTGATTCCCACTCTGGTTTCTGTGCTAATAAAGCAGCTCCACCTGGAGTTTATTCTGTGTCAGGATTCAAAAACAATGACTCATACTGGCTCTTTAAATTGTAATTTTTGTAAATTTAAATTTACAAAAAAATGTAGATTGCTTTTATTGTGTTTGTCTACATGTCGGTGCCTGTAGAGACAAGAAAAGGGGTCTGAATCCTTGGAGCTGGAGTTTCACATGGTTGTGAACTGCCAGACATGGGTGAGCTAAATCCTGTGAAAAATAGCACGCGTTCTTAACTCTGAGCTCCATCTTCAGCCCTGACTCTTTATCTTTTACAGCAAGAGTGACACTGGATATTTTTTAAAAATTTTTTATTAGTTCAAATTAGAAACAAGCTTGTTTCTTATGTCAATCCCTTCTACCTCTCCCTCTCCCTCCCCTCACCCTCATCTTTCCTCCCCCACTCCTGGCCTACCCCCCACTCCATTCATCCTCCACTCAGGCAGGGTAGGGCCCTCAACAGGGGCTCTCCAAAGTCCACCACATCATCCTGGGCTGGGCCTGGGCCCTTCCCCATGTGTCCAGGGCAAGAGTGCATCCCTTCACATGGGATGGGCTCTCAAAGTCCCTTTTTATACCAGGGAAAATACTAATCCACTACCAGGGGCCCCCTGGAGTGCAGAGGCCTCCTCATTGACATCCATGTTCAGGGGTCTGGATCAGTCCAGTACTGGCCTCCCAGACAGCATTTGGGGTCGATGTGCTTTCCCTTGTTCAGGCCAGCTGTTTCTGTGGGTTTCTTCAACCTGGTACCAACCCCTTCAATCTTCATTCCTCCCTTTCGTCAAGTAAGTTCCGGAGTTCAGTTCAGTGTATATCTGTGGATGTCTGTCTCTGCCTCCATCAGCCACTGGATGAGAGCTCTGGGATGGCATAAAAAGTAGTCATCAATCTCATTTTAGGGGAAGGGCATTTAGGTTATCCTCTCCACCATTGCCTGGATTGTCAGTTTGTGTCATCCTTGTAGGTCTCTGGAAATCTCCCACGTGCCAGATCTCTCCTCGGACCTATAATGGCTCCCTCTAATATGGTATCTCATCCTGCTCTTTCTCCTCTATTCTTCACCCAACTCAATATTTCTGTTCCTCCATTTCCTCTTCTCCATTCCTCTTATCCTGCTCTCATTCTGGCAGCTCCCTCACCACTACCCTCATGCTCCCAATTAGCTCAGGAGTTCCTGCCCCTTCCCATTCCTGGGGTCCATTCATTTATCCCTTAGAGTCCTTCACATTTCCTAGTTTCTTTGGTGAAGAGGATTGTAGGCTGGTAATCCTTTGCTCTATGTCTAAAATTCATATATAAGTGAGTGCATACCATGTTTGTCTTTTTGTGACTGGGTTACCTCACTCAGGATGGTTTCTTCTAGTTCCATCCATTTGCCTGCGAATTTCAAGATTCCATTGCATTTTTCTGCTGAGTAGTACTCCATTGTATAAATGTACCACATTTTCTCTATCCATTCTTCAGTTGAGGGGCATCTAGGTTGCTTCCAGGTTCTGGCTATTACAAACAATGCTGCTATGAACATGGTTGAACATATGTTCTTGTTGTATGAACGTGCATTCTTTGGTTATATACCCAAGAGAGGAATTGCTGAATCTTGAGGTAGACTGATTGCCATTTTTCTGAGCAACCACCATACTGATTTCCAGAGTGGTCTTACAAGTTCGCACCAACAATGGAGGAGTGTTCCTTTTTCTCCAATTCTCTCCAGCCCAGGAATGGGAAGGGGCAGGAACTCCTGAGCTAATTGGGAGCATGAAGGTAGTGGTGAGGGAGCTGCCAGAATGAGAGCAGGAGAAGAGGAATGGAGGAGAAGAAATGGAGGAACAGAATTGGTATTTTTGATTTTAGCCATTCTGACAGGTGTGAGGTGATATCTCAGAGTTGTTTTGAGTTGCATTTCTCTGATGGCCAAGGATTTTGAGCACTTTCTTAAGTGTCTTTCAGCCACTTCATATTCCTCTGTTGAGAATTCTCTATTTAGTTCTGCACTCCACTTTTTAATTTCATTGTTTGGTGTTTTGGTGGCTAACTTCTTGAGATCCTTGTATATTTTGGAAATCAGCACTCTGTCAGATGTGGGGTCGGTGAAGATCTTTTCCCATTCTTTGGGTGGTCGTTTGTCTTACTGACTGTGTCCTTTGCCTTGCAGAAGCTTTTCAGTTTCAGGAGGTCCTATTTATTAATTGCAGACCTCGGTGTCTGTGCTACTGGTGTAATATTCAGGAAGCAGTTTCCTGTGCCATTTTGTTCAAGGGTAACTCCCACTTTCTCTTCTAGAAGATTCAGTGTGGCTGGATTTTATGGTGAGATCTTTGATCCATTTGCATTTAAGTTTTGTGCATGGTGACAGGTATGGATCTATCTGCAATTTTCTGCATGCTCGAATCCAGTTGTGCCAGCACCATTTGTTGAAGATGCTATCTTTTTTCCATTGTATAGGTTTAGCATCTGACGCTGGAATTTTTATTACATTATACTGCCCCAATAACTGAACACAGGGTACCATCATATCAGGACCTTTTTTGGAAGTCAGAAATATTACTATTCACCTTTCATGCTGTGAAATATTAAGTTCACTTTCCTTCCTATGTTCAGGTAATAATAACTTACCATTAAGGGGTGGAAAGTCACATCATATCACAAGTCTTGCTCAAAATAAAAGCTTTGGAATATACTCAGTTCATGGGAAATACTCTCAAGCTCAAGATTTGAACACTGAGATTAAAGAAATCTGATGTCCTTACCTATTCTTTATATCTAAAAGTTATAATGGTGGAACAAACACAGGGCTGCCTCAGTAAAATGGCATACAGTATTCACTGGCCCAGAGCTATGTGGATTCTCAATGAACAAGCACCCTGTATCCTGTACCTTGAGTGTGAGGAATGTTCTCTAATGATGCCTGGATTACCTTCTGGAATGAGAGCTTCAAGTCGACTTTTCAAGGTGCTTTCCTTTCTATCATCTGGATTGGCTATAATCTGAAATCAAGAATGTGTCCTTTTCTGGGGGATGGGCAGTTTTCTCAGTTCTCTTCCCAGTAGTTGGCAATTGAGAACCTGGGATTTATTTTATATTTCAAATACTCTAGTATTTGGAACATGGCAGCTTCAAAAGTAAACACTCAAAATTAATTTAGTTTGCTGATCTGATATCATTCTACCTCATGTAATACCCATGTAGATACACATAGAGTATATTTATAAATTCACCTTATACATAAGTCACAAATGTGTCCTGATTTACCTTTTGCTTGCCATCATGATTCTCCAAATTTTGCATTTAAGAGAGGGGGAGAGAGTAAAGGGGGCATTACCTTTAGTCACTTTTGCCAATTGAAATTAATAACTACACTCTTCTTGCTTGGTTTCACATTTTCTCAAGTTCTCTTTATTAATTCTATCTTTTGGCATGTGCATCTAACCAAAATACAATTTTAATTGCTGCAGACATTGTAGAAATGAACATTGTAGTCAAGATTCTTTATTGCCAGAAACAGAAACTAAATCTTACACAGAAATGGTGTCTATTAAAATAATACAAGGCACCTCACAAAATTTTTGGCTGACCCCAGCCAGGAAAGAGGAATGTTGATTGCAGATATTTGCTTCTCTCCCCTCTTCTCCAAATCCAATCACCTGAGTCTCATCCTTAGCTCTGTAGAAGACCATCTCCAAGATTCAGCTTCCTCTTCCTTCATCTCTGCCCCCACCTCCAGCAGATCAGACAGTTCTCCTCCAATCTTCCTCCTCCTCATCATCACTTTGCCACAGCTCCTAACTCCAGCAGACATTCCCTGGAAACAAGTCAAAGACTGCCATAGAAGCAGACTGGGTAGCTGTAGATTTATATTTCCCCTATCATTCTTCCAAATCAAATCTCCTAGTCTCATCCCCAGCTATGTAGCACACTGCTGTGTGCAGCCTTTCCATATTCTCTGGCACAATTTCTAGGTTACTAAGCAGATTCTCAAGGAACACTCAGCTTTGCTCCCTCTTGGCAACCCTTCGGCACTCCCCTTTTTATCCCACCCCTGTTCCTCATTGCCAGCTTCCAATACATAGAAGCATATTTTATCTGGAAAATCCAGTGCCCAAATCTATCAGGATCCCAGAAGATTTCCATGCAGGCAAAACACAGCCAACACTTCCCTAAGAACTAGAAAGGGCAACAGAAACCAAGGAACAAAATGTCTACCCAACAAAGACAAGAGCAGATTATAGGCACCTAGAATTGCAACCACCTCCTCTTCAGATGCCTAGATGCTGGAGGAAAAAAAACAAACCAAAGAAAAAGAACATTAAAAAACCAAATGTAGACAGCTAGAGCTCAACAACCCTAGCAGAACAGGCCCTGAGAATTACATCATAGCCGAAATACAAGACAGAGACCTTAAGAAAGCCTTTATGAGTACAATAGAAGTTCCTAAAGAGTAATTGAATGAATTCACTTAAAGAAATAAAAGAGAACACAAACAGTGAAAAGAATTGAATAAAACAGTCAAGACCTGAAAGTAGAAATAGAATCAATAAACAAAATTCAAACAGAAGAAATTCTGGAAATAAAAAAGCAAATTAGGAATTCAAACAGGAAATTCAGAGTCAAGGCTCATCAATGGAATACAAGGGATGAAAGAGATTATCTCAGGCATTGAAACCACAATGGAAGAAATAGATAAGTCAAAGAAAATTTTACACACACACACACACACACACACACACACACACACACCCACACACACACACACAAGAGACAAAAAAACGCAAAATTCGGGACACTATAAAAAATACCTTGATTTCAAAATTTAAGTCAAAATATATTACTTTGGGCAACAGGTAGTGCTTTCATTTCCACAGGAAATGAGAGGCTATGAATTCATTCTAGTTAAGGAAAATCAGGTTTGATAGAGGAAGAATGCCTAAACATCCTGGCTACAAACATAAAGAAATTAACCTAAAATAATTACAAGAAAAGTGATTTATCTTTTACCTGCTCAAACATAAAACAAAAAAAAATCACCTTTGGCTGACTTGTGTACAATGCACAGTCTATACTTGTATTAATGCAGATATATATGCTACCTTTAAAGTTTATGTATTTTTCAGAACAAGGTGACCAGTCTGATTGAACTTTGGGTGACTGTCCAGGTAGCCAGATGTCCCTTTCATTAGGTAACATTTCATCCTTCTGGAATCTTTGATGGATTTATGACTGAATTGTTAAACTTAAAGTTTTCCTTAGTTATGATAAAAAGCAAATTAGGTATAAACTTTAGACACCAAGATAAGATAGATAATAGAGTATTTTCTCTAATTTTGCCAAATACAAATAGACTGGATATTGTAACTCTAATTCTTACTTGATAATTGTTTTTGTTGTATATAATTTTACTATGTTAAAGTTAAAACTGTTCTTTTTAATTATACAAAAGGGAGAAATGCTATGGCATAGTCCTCCTGTACACTGTGTGAATATATATTGCTATGGTTGGTTTAATAAACAAGCAGACTGCCTGAAAGCTGAACAGGATACAGTTAGGTGGGAAAGCCAAACTGAGAATAATAGCAAAGTCAGAGGATTGCTGACCCAGACTAAAAGTCAGACATACAAAACAGGATAGAGATAAAGAGTCTCGGTGCAACAAATAGATTAATAAAAATGGGATAAGTTATAAGACATAGTAACAAGCCTCAGCTACTGGCTGAGCATTTATAATTTATGTTAAGTCTCCAAATCAGTTATTGGGAAGCAGCTGCCAGTTATTTGGGAGCAGGTGGTCAGGACAGGAAAACTGCCTAAACTTTAGTCCCCTGTTCTACTACTTACTATTCACTAATTTCTGTGGTCCTGTGAAGGTCTCCAATCAAAGACCTGGTGATCATGAAATGTTTCTATTTCATGAGAACTAAAATGAAAGAAGATTTTTAAAAAGAATCATTTTAGTTGACTTATTGCTCAGATATATCACACTGACTTGTATTTGTTGTTCATGGTGAAAATTAAGATATTTCTCAGTTGACTATTTTAGATGGCTTTTATATTTTTCTCCAGACCTTGCAATCTATAGATCTGTCTGGCCTGGGTCAGTTCCTATATTGTATATTAAGACTTCTGCTGTACTTTTCCAAATGAAATGGGCATAAAGGTAGCAGCACAAAACTTCTTTGCTGTTTTATTTCACTGTCTTTTGTGATGACTTTAAGAGTTCTCCTACCCAACCCATTAAGAACATTCCCGTGGTTGGTTGAGTCTTTGGAAGAGGTTATAGATGCTCCTTTACTTTAAAACACAATTTTCAAACCTATCTGCTTTTGAAGAAGGTTGTTACTCTGTATCTTTCTTCCTATTTATGCACTGAATTGTGTTCCTTATATTAGATTCATGTAGACATGGGATCAAATAAATCAAAGTATAAGCTAAATGTCAAATTTAGATAGGTCCTTCAAAGAGTTCATTATATTTATTACATGAATCTTTTCAAAATCTATGTCTCTATATGTGATCATATATATATATATATATATATATATATATATATAATGCTTTTACTTTTTGTTATATCCCTATAGTAATTTCATACCCAGAGTATCTTGAAATTTTCAGAAAGTAAAGTATGAAAATCTTTTTGTGTCTCTGTTTCTGCCCCCTCCCTCCCTCCCTCCACCACTCCCCCCCCTGTGTGTAGCACAAGATCTTATGCTTTGGTTCCATGATTTTATTGTTATGCCCTCCCCAGCACCTCTGTCCCATTTCTCATCTTATTCACCATAATGATGCATTGTCTTCTTCATGCAGATGATATGCTGATTTATCTCTCCCAGTGAACTTTTCTGCTGCAATTTCAAAGCTGTCAGGCTGTAAGACTAAGATTAAAGATCTAAAGTCACAGCATTTCTACCACAGAGTGTATACAAACACTACAGGCAGCAGGAGAGCTTCCCTTGATTTAATGATCTACTGAATTGAGAGAGACTGTGGAGGAAGTGCAAAGCCAAGGTCATAGACAGAGGAATAGACTCCAAAGGTCTTTTGGAGTAGTATTATTCAGTTGTTGCTTAAATGTTTAATTTAACTTCTGAGGAACATTGATCAAGCATGACCATTGTTCTCTGAGACTGATTTATAAGTAGAGGAGAAACCTGAAAACACACATTGCTAGGTTAAAAATCACAGGATGAGTGTGAATATTTTAAGAGAGGAAATAAAACCTAGTTTTCTCTTTTTATATAATACAGAAACCAAGTCTAGGGAATTATGCCATCCACTTTTAGTGTATGATGTCCTATCTCAATGAAATTACTCAATATAACCCTCCACGGGTAGGCTCAGGGGCTAAATAATCCCTCATGGATAACTTTGGAGGATTTTTCCTGGGATATGACAAGGTCCTGTCTAATTGATCATTAACAATTAACCATCATGAGCTCAGTTCAATTTTCTTCAAGTTTGAGGTACTGCCTTTATTAGCCACTTCAGCATCCCACACATCAATCTACCGTCTCCCCCATGTGAAATATTTCAAATAGTGTCTCACCTGATTTTTAACATTCATTCTTACCTCAAGCCAAGTCATTTACTACACATGTAGGAATTTTTCCATTCAAACATTAGTCAAATAACAGATCTCTTTTCCCAATGACTTCCAGGAGCAATGTCTTTAGACCACATGTATGGATAACTACGTGCACTTTTCCTGAGGTCTCATCATCTCCACTTCTCTTCTGTTGCTCCTCTATAGACCAAGCATATCCAGATTCCTCAGGGCCTTTTCCTTGTTCCTATTCACTTGAAGCACTTTTATAATCATGCATCCCTATTCCTACTCATATTTCAGTTTTTCATGACAATCGTTCTATCAGTGAACATTTTCTTGACCTTATATTAAAACTTCAATTTAGTCCTTTTTTCTATAAATTAGAAACAAGATTGTTTTACATGTGAATACCAGTTCCCTCTCCCTCCTCTCCTCCCCTGCCCCCTCATCAACCTCTTATCCCAACCCCTTTCTGCTTCCCAGGGATGGTGAGGCCTTCCACGGGGGATATTCAAAGTCTGTCATAGTAATTGGAACATGGCCTAGACCCTCCCCAGTGTGTCTAGGCTGACAGAGTATCCCTCTATGTGGAACAGTCTCCCAAAGTCAATTTGTGTACTAGGGATAAATACTGATCCACTACCAGAGGCCCCATAGATTGCCCAGGCCTCCTAACTGACACCCACGTTCAGGGGGTCTGGGTAGGTCCTATGCTGGTTTCCCAGCTATCAGTCTGGGGTCCATGAGCTCCCTTTGTTCAAGTCAGCTGAATCTAGTCTTAAAGAGTTTATATTCCCTTATGGAAATCCACATTTTCATCTTTAATATGTACCAAAACCTGACATTATGTATTATTTATTATTTCTATTATTTGTCTCCTTCTCTGGGATATAAATTTTATTATAACAAAGAATAATTTTTATGCATATGTGTGTGGTCCTGCATGAGTCTGTGTGCATTACATGTATGCAGATGACCATAGAGGTTAGGAGAGAGTATTGTTCTCTACAACTAGAACTAGAGTTCTAGAATTAGAACTAGAGTTGTAGGCAGTTGTGAGCTACCTGAAGTGGGTCCTAGATAGCAAGTCTGTGTCCTCTGCAGCAATAGTGAATCTTAGGCAGTCCTAGACACTGATGAGACACATTTTTAAAATCAAAGTCTCTAAAGTAGATAACCACTGATCATCCATTGTATGAAATATATACATTTGTTTCAAAGGTATTGATCAGTTTCAATATTTGAAATATTGTGTTTATCAAAAGAATGTTACTTGCTAGATAGACTCTAAAAACCCTAATTCAAATGAGCCCATCTACAAGTTCACTTAATTTTAGAACTTTGCAGTGTTCTCCTTTATCTATTTTGGGTAAAAGTAAGGAGTGACCTGGAACAAGTGTAGATTCAGATGAAAATCTTCACATTAAGCATATTTAAAACAGATAAAATATCTTTCTAATGTTTGTATATTAAATGAGTTGGTCAGTACTAACAACATTTATTTCTTTCAAAACACATGATCGTTTTACACATTCCTTAAAATGTACCAATCTTAAGACATGTTTAAAATTGCATGCTTGGAGTTAAACAGAAGTGAAATCAAAGTCTCACAGGGTATTTAGTAGCTAGGCAAACAAGATCAAACTCTACTGTGAGTGTTATTTACTTGGTTTGTAATATAGGGACTTTGGTAATGCTCCAATGATACAATAAGATACATGTATTTCATTGTAAAGGGCTCTCACAAAGACTCTATGCCTCTCTGTCTCTGTCTCTGTCTCATCTCTCTACCTTTCCCTGTGTGCATCTATCTCCTTCTTCCTTCCTCTGTGTTTGCATTGTGGTTTGTGTATATGGTATATCTATGTTGTTAAAAAATCATTTACCACTCAAGGTTATCACCACAGCCTTATGAACTGTAGTAATCAAGTAGTTAGAATAACATGGAATACCATGGTATAACCTGCATCTCTAACTCCTTGTGTTGAGCTTTTAAGTGTAGGAAATCTTTACTCTTTTTAATTCCTTAGTTTTGCTTGACACTGGCAGCCCTGGAATTCCTTTCCTCCTAATCTCCTGACTTCCAAAACTCACATTGAGAGAAACAAAGTAAAATGGTGATGGTCAGGTAGCCCAGGTTTCAAGGGTGATCATTTCTTTGCCCACTGCTGGAACCTCTTTGGTGCTGCATGTCCTTGAGCTTATTATATGTAGCTCTAGACAATTCTTGAAATTCCTCAGCCCCTGAAATTTCTACTTGATGTTCAGTATCTCAGCTCTTCCAATTGCTGTGTTTTCCTGGATTACCTACATAAAGTCAGCCTCAGAGATGCATCTGGAATGACTAGACTTTCTGACCTTGCTAATGGCTTACAAGTCAGTATTCATAACACATGGCCCAGGGAAAGGTCTACCCAACACGAAGACATTGCAGTCAGTGGA